>NW_026941755.1:0-16098 GCF_024139115.2 Armigeres subalbatus
TTTTCGGAAGGTATATCCGAAAGAATTTCTAAGGGAATTACGAAAGAATTCCTAAACGATTTTATGAAGCAATTCCAAAAGCTATTTCCTACGAATTTTTCAAAGGAATTTCCAAAAAAACGAAACTTGACGAATTTTCTAAGTTTTTTTTTTAAACAATGAAATACGTGGAGGAAATTGTGACGTTATTCCTGAGGTAAATTTTAAGGAATATTCGAAAGAATTTCCGAAGAACTTTCTGAAAATCGTTTCCGAAGGAGTTTTTGTAGAACTTTTCGAGACAATTTCCTAGTGAATCCTGGACGAATCTTCAAATGAATCTCTGAAGGAAATTGCGAATAAATTACTGGGAAAAAATCCAAAGGAATTCTTGAAGAAACTAAGGAATTACATCAGAAATACCAGTTGGCATTCTCCCTTTGAGAATTCCTTTGGAAATTCCATCATAAAATCCTTCAAAAATACCTTTATCGATACCTCTAGAAATTCCTTCAGGAGTTCTTCAAGGAAGTATTTTACCTTTAAAAACTCAAAAGTTCCTTTAGGATTTTTTTCGAAAATACATCCAGGTTCTCTTTTGGGAATGCCTTCAAAAATTTATTTGGAAATTCCTCCAGAATTAAATTTCTTAAATAATCAGGAAAATACCGCCCGTAATTCCTTATATTCCGTTTATTCCTCCAGGGACTTCTTTAAAAGGTTATTCGAAAAACTTCCGAGAATTGGGTTGTTTAGCAAAGAAAATTATGAGGTTTTTTTTATAGTTTAACATAAAGAGCATGCCTGATCTCTAACATATTTTTATTTTGTTTGTAAACCTTTTATTTACATTTTTGTACAGCAAACAATAAGCCATTTCAATCGATAGAATGGCACTAACATTCATAGAATGACAGTTGGCCCATAAGAACAAATTTTTAGTCCCATATAAATTTGAAATGTAAATTAAAAATAGTTCCGGTGCTCCAAAAATCCTGAAAAATTGGAGTTTGGCTCAGTTTTTCATGCAGATTCAAAATATGTAAAAACATCTATACCCCTAAACAACCCTATTCCTTCGGAGATTTCTCCAGATTTTTTTTCAGAAGATCTTCCAGGCAATCCTTTGAAATTTATTGAAAATGAAGTTGTTTGCAATGTAGTTACTTATTGAATTTCCGAAACCGGAGACGAGCCAGCCTCGGGCTGAAAGTCTCCTTAAAAAAGACAAAAAAAAAAAATTCGAAAAAAAACCTAAAAATAAACAACTAACACTAAAAGACTTTCGGAAATATGAAGGCATTTTCGAAGAAATTCCTGCAGGAAATTCCGGAAGAGTTCCCGGAGAATGTTTTAAAAGAATTGCTGGAAGAAGTTCTGAAGAAATTCCTTAGGCAAATTTTGAATGTATTCCTTATGGATATCTAGAACATTTTTTCTCCAGCGATTCATGAAATAATTGCTGAAACAATTTCAAAAGGAAAAATTTCCGAAGAAATTCTCAAAAAACGAATGGAATTTTTTAAGGAATTCCTTAAGAAATTTCCGCAGGAATTACTAAAGAAACTTCCAAAGGAATACTCGAGTGCCCGAAGGAGATTGTAGGGATACGTGGAACAAAATCCGAAAGCATTCCTTAAGCAATTTCCGAAAAAAAAAATCGTAAAGGATTTTCTGAAGAAATCCGTAATGAAAATTCTTAAGGAATTTTCTAAGAAATTTTGCAAGGAATATCGAAAGGAATACCCAAACAAATTTTAGGAAGAATTCCTAAAATTATCTTCTATGATTTTTTAAATGAAACTTTTCGGAGGAATATCTGGAGGAATTATCAAATACATTTCTTGATTTGTTTCCTAACTAATTTCTGGAGTATTTTTCGAAGGCATTCAAAAATGAATGTTTAAACGATACTTCTTCGAATATTCTCAGAAATTCCAGGAATTTTATAATAAGGCTTTTATAATACAGTATTCAATCATTTCAAGACAATTAAATAAAATTTTCGTAATGTTACAAAATACCTAAATACTATGCAGCAAGGTGACAACGCCCCAGTTCTGGGTTTAAGCGCATTTTACACCTCCCGTGAACGTGAACGTGAACAAACTGTTTTTCGATAATAACTTCTTGATACATACTCAAATCGTGAGGGAATCATGTTCAAATGAAAGGCAGATGCTACATTTAGTAGTGAGATGCCTAAAAACATTAAAAATATCAATAATATCAGATTTATGAGCATTCCACGGTCATGCCTGTGAAATCATCGTGAAATCGTATCTGCGGTGAACTCACCGCAAGTGTAAACGCGACGGTGAACATGAACGTGGAGCTGTGGTGAATTCAAAAATACAAGGAGAAGCGATTGATTTTGATTGGGAGTTCACATCGACCGAGAGTGTTTACTGTTCTCGTTGAATCGGTTTCGGGTGGGTTCCTGCTTTGTATGTCGCTGTCGCCCTCGTATCGGTTTGGTCGGAAGGAAACTAACTCAGTAGTTTCTCATAAATGAATTGTGTTTCTTTTTTATTATTTGGTAATATTATTTTTTCTTTTTAAATATTTTTTATTTCAATACTTCAATCATTCGTATATTCAATCGAAAAATTTATGTTTTCATAGATAGTTTACTTCATTCATAAAAAAATAAATTAATTATTTTTCTTTTTCTAGTTCCTTTACTCAATGTTCCATAAACATTTCCACAGTTATTATTTGATGTTTCTATTTCTGTGCCCGTCAATTGCATGGATATGTGTCTTATGCAGTCTTCACGAAAACATGAACCGCGTTTAAACAAGTGCAGTTTTCCCATGTGCAAGTTCGCACTCAAACATGCATACTAGATCCAAACCGAGTTCAACATAAACCCAACCAAAATCGCACCCAGTTTGAACACGAGTGTGCGCCCAAGTTCAAACACACGAGCTTGAACATAGAAGTTTAAACATCAATTTACACACAGCATGCTGTTCATATGTTCATATTGGTCAAGTGGTTTCTCTTCTTGAGTAGCGGTGATAGCCTAGTGGTAGCTCGTTTGGCTTCACTCAGGGCACTAGTGTTTGAATCCTTGTGTTTGATTTTTTTAGAAATGGCACATGAATAGTTTCAGTTTTATAAAAGGCACTTTTCAGCCCTTGTCGGGTGGTGGAATAGCTGAATAAGATACTTTACCGCCTACCCACAGTTTGCGCTTGGTCCGATATCTCAATATCACAACCATTTTTTTATTCAACATTTTGCATAAAATCTTTAGATATTATTAATAATGTTCATAATAACTGAATATTATGTGCATTTGCCCGGTAAGCCAACCGGCAACCTCCAATGTAATGATTATTTAAAGTATCCTTGCGTTTATGTTCTAAACGAGGTAAAATACAAAAGTCTCTGTTTGGCTGTCTAAAAAGTAGCCCCTAATTATTTTATATCCGCTACATATGCATTTTGTTGGGAATTGCATATCTTCTTTTTCTATATACATAAAAATGATTTTCTGTCTGTCTGAACCTTATAGACTGCGAAAGTACTGAACCGATCGGCGTGAAAATTTGAATGCAGAGGTTTTTGGGGCCCGGGAAGGTTCTCAAGATGGTTCGAGACCCCTCCCTTCTTTGGAAAGAGGGGATCCCATACAAATGAAATCGAAATTTCTGCATAACTTGAGCACTAATAAGAGAATAAATCAATTTTAGGCAAAACGAAGTTTGTGGGGTCTGCTAGTCGTGAATAAAATATAGATGTTGATTCCAAAAAGTTCAAAGACACACTTTTAGTAGGGGAGGATGAAGAGCTGGTTGTTAACCAAAAATTCCAATTGTTAGAAATTTAACAAAAATAGTAGGGGGTCTGTCTCATATTGCTATGTATAAATAATACGCCGATGACATTACACAATACAAAGAAAATTTACAAATGATGGGCTCCAGTTCACAAATGGCCCACAGATCCTTAAACATAAAAGTCCTATAAACTACATTTGCTACATGGCTCTTATAAAAAATAAACTATTTAGTTATTACAACACAGATAGAAAAAGTTGTTGAAATTTACACGAAAGTAATGCACATAAAGGGAATGCCAAAAAGAGCGTAAATTTAAACGATTTTATCGCCTGAATGTATGCAATTTCCATTGCATTATGTCAATTTTTATATGATGTATGCCACAGAAACTGACATAATGCTATAGAAATTGCATACATTTAGGGTGTACTTGTTAAAAAATATCCATGTACACCCAAAATAGTGTAACTTTCCATGTATTTATTTTTTACGCGCTTTTTAATTTTCATTATTTTTTTCTGTGAATCTAAAAAAAACAAAACTGGAAATAAAGCCCCGTTGATTATAAGGTTCTTCAAAAAGATCGAAACCCCTTTCTCCCTGGAATAAAGAAATCTCTATGCAATCCAGAACTTCGCTTTAGATTATCGGTATATTTATCAAGTACCACCGTGAAGTAAGTAGAATAAATTATCCCCTTATAAACGTGTCAGAAAAATCTTATCCCAAAATTTTAGAAATATGAACTGATCAGTTTTTTGGTGGTTGCAGAATCCCGAAATCCTAAGAAGAATTGCTTTCAGAACCTCGAAAATGGAACAAAAAGCTCCGCTCAGATCAGTTTCGAACCTAAGACGTCGTGAATGAAAGGCCTGAACCAAGACCTCACCTCTATAAACGTTTCGTTATGCTAGTGCAAAAAATGTGCACAACATGTTTCAATTTTTCAATCATACCTTCATTGGAGTTTGGTTAAATCCTCTTATTCGAGATATGAATAACAAGGCTGGGAAACGTGAAGAATCAACAATAGTTTCCCTAGCAACCCGTTCATTTACCCAAGCGAAGCATTCTCGTGTTCAAGCGCACATGTTTGAACCCAAGGTTGAACTCGATGTTTGAACATTGTACATTGCGCCTGGGTGTATCGGAGTTCAGGCTCGTGTTCAGATTGCTATGTTTAAGTTCGAACACAGCAAGCAATGTTTGATTGGGTGCACAAACTTACGTGAACATCTCAAACATGTTGCACCTTGAAGACTGGTCTTATGTGGCAAGTACAAAGATACGCTATGTCCAGTGAGTTAAGAATGTCCGAAGATTCAAAAAAAAAAACTTAAGGCCGCAACGAAAATCGAGAAAACTCCGCCTTTGCTGACAAGGCTAACTTGAAACCATTGTATTTATTATTTTATTTTTTATTTTTTTATTTCATGATTTATATTAAATGTAATAGTTAATTTATATGTTATTAAATTATATTCATTTATACGGGTCTCCAGTTAGCCTTGCGAGCAAAGGCGTAGGATTCCCAACCCAAATGGCGAGTTCGATTCTCGGTCCGACCTAGAATGTTTGCGGGTTGGAAACATTATCGGCTCCCTTCCAGTGTATAGTGTATCCATTTTACTTGCCACACAAGATACATACTTATGCGATTGACAGAAATGCCAATAGAACACTAAGTTAAAGCTCAGAGAACAGACGTTGAAACTGCACTCGCCATGTTGTGATAACTTTTTACTGTTCATTTTGAAATAACTTTGGAATGTCGCCGTTATCTCGTGCATAATTAGCGCTAGCGTCATCAAAAAATGCCACTGTGCGCTAGTGTCGTTATGCATGCAAGAGCATACCAGCGCCATCATGTTGTCAAAATGAGATTGTGAGTTGCAATGTCGACGTCGATGGCGTTGAGGTTCGGTGTGTTTCTTTACACATGTTTTGCAAGAAATTTCGTTCGAGCCTCCATGTCTGTTCTCTGTGGTTAAAGGTAAGCCAAGTTTCAGTGGAATGTAGAGCCAATGCACACTGCGAAAACCCGATTTTGAACTTTTTTTTAACTTTCTTTACGAGCAATTTATAGAAGAAATCAAGGGCTTATTCGAAAGGGAATTTTCCAAGAAAATTCAGTGAGTGCTATTTCAAAGAACGTGGAACACTTCTGTATGTAGATATTATGCATGTTTTGCCCCAATGTTCCTTATATCACGAGTTTTCATATTTTTTGTCATTTTATCTTTAGGAAATTGCTCTAAAATTGTGTTCATCTCTTCACTGTGGATCCATAGAGGGGCACTAAATATGGTGAAAGCACAGAGAACAGACATGGAGGCTCGAACGAAATTTCTTGCAAAACATGTGTAAAGAAACACACCGAACCTCAACGCCATCGACGTCGACATTGCAACTCACAATCTCATTTTGACAACATGATGGCGCTGGTATGCTCTTGCATGCATAACGACACTAGCGCACAGTGGCATTTTTTGATGACGCTAGCGCTAATTATGCACGAGATAACGGCGACATTCCAAAGTTATTTCAAAATGAGCAGTAAAAAGTTATCACAACATGGCGAGTGCAGCTTCAACGTCTGTTCTCTGTGGTAAAAGTTAGAAATTTATGGAATTTATTTTCATTTCATTTTCATTTTCATTTTGCAGCGTTTGGTGGGGCGATGAGAGCGCAAGTCAATCCAAAGCCGATAATAGAGAGGGTAATGGCAGAAGAGTCCGTGCAGACTAGGGTGGTCGGTATTGGCCATTTTTGTCGTATACCGGTATTCGGTATTTGATGGAGTCAATACCGGTAATACCGGTAGAATACCGGTTTTTGTAAAAATTTCAGGTAGTAGAAGAAAAACGTTTGTTTCGGACTTTTGGATGAAAAACAATATTTATTGACAAACTTCAAATGTTAAAATCATTGCTTGTTGAGCTTGGCAATGCGAAACTGAAGTAGACATTACATACTGAGCGACTCATCTCCCAAACTGCATTGGATTTTGTCAGCAATGTTGACAACTACTGAGAATGCCCTCTCTCGGTTCAACCGAAGTAGGACGAATTGTTCCAAGACTGTCGAAAATCAGTGTCAAATACTTGCCCTTAATCCCTTCCGATTCATAGTAGGAAAATTCCTTATGGATTGTATGCAAGGATCCTGGCGTCAACGTATTTGCCACCAGCAACGCAAGTGTTTTACTCTGCTACAGTCTCTTCACAAGTTGTTCTATAACCGATAAACCAGAAAAAAAACTTATAGAGGGATCTTCTTCGTACCGATCGTCAGGTATGATCGTTGTCTCTGTTTCAACGATCGCATCAGGAATCAGAAGACGCTTCAAGATCCCATACGCTTGCTTAATCGAAGTAGCTGTGGATGCCTCGAAGAAAATGCCAAAATCGTTTCTGATTAATTACTTCACGGCATAATTATTCAAAAAGGAAAAAGATCGGCGTATTTGGATCGTCTCTCTTGGATTTATTCTTTAAAAGTTAAAAGCATCGAAATACTGCCAGAAATTTCTGTGGCTTGATTTGATAATTGTTCCAACGTAAATTGAAACGCCACGTTGGCTTCATATAGAGTTCAAAACTCACAGAGCAGTAGTTCCACAACAGCTTGAACAGGTTCGAGGGCTTACATTATTTCAGCATGCCTTGGCATCAGCCACACTAATTCAAATTCTTTTCCGAATTCAGAACGGACATATTTTTGCAGAAAATCGTTTTTCACAGGTGGTCTCCGGAAAAGAACTACTACGGCTCGTACCTTTTTCACAATTTCATACATTGCGGAAAAATTCTCGACGATATCAACTTTGTTCATTGAAGAAAAAGTCATTCGCAGTTTGACAGATGGCTAAGAGAATAAAGCAACAGGTATGATTAATGACGATGTTGATCGATTTTTGATGTAGCGTAAACTTCGTCAATTATGCTTACTTGGGAAAAGTTAGGCATGCGCGCATTTAATCGTTGTATTTTATTCTCTTTACTGCTTTACTGCTGGATTTCCTGTTTATATGAAACATATATGTGATTACAGGCAGTTGAGCTGATAAAAGTAGGTGAAAATTATTCGAGATTTTTAGACTGACAGCAAAATTTGAAATACCGAAAATACCGGTATTTTCCGTCTCTAATACCGGTATTTTCGGTACCCAAAATTGGCCGGTAATACCGGTATCACCGGTTTCGGTACTACCGGTTAGACCACCCTAGTGCAGACCACTTGAACGCCATGGGGTAGGATAAGGATGGGGTGAAGTGAGGTTCGGATTTGGAATTGACTCGACACTAATGCAAAATGTAATTGAATGCAAACTAGTCAATGATCAAAGGCTGAAATGATAATTTCAAGATTTCTAGTACAACGTTTTTCTAGTTATTAAAAGCAATGTTCAAAATGCAATGTCTTCTTTTTTGCCTTAGAAGCATCTGATGTGGTTTGAAGGCCACTTAGTCATATAGTACAATTATAAGTTATTAAATGTGTTAGCTTTTTGTGACCACATTGAAAATATAAAAAAAATATTGCGAATTAGTGTTCTATTTTTTAACTTTTATTTATGCAGAATGAAAATTAATTGACTTTGTTTGCTCTGAGTGTAGGTTATGCGTTCGTCAAATCACTTTGTTTACCTAAGTCATTGTTTCGTCAATGTTTTTAAGCTGTGTCGACACTACAAACTCAGTGTAAGTTGTATAATGTAAAAGTGGAAACTGCTAAAGAACTTAGTTTGTTCCATTATATTGTTTGTCAAGGTTGCCTATAGCTTTAAACTGTTTTAACAAGTAGCTTTATCGTTGATTAATACGGTGATTATCTATTAAGTTCTAATCAAGGTCAGGTATAGGATTCACTTTTCGGTGGCAAGCTAAAGCTTCATCACACCTATTGCCTATCTGTTTGTAAAAATTATCGAGAATGAAGCCGTTATAAGATTGTTCATATACCATCATTATAATGTGTGATATTTTTTATTATTGCTCTTCGAAGTGAGGCATAACAAAATAAAACTGGCACCACGTTCCTAGTTTTGAAAAAACTTCTACTCAGTGAATCCAGCAGTCGATTCCCTACGAATATCTTGAATACTTTGTTTGTCAATAAATGCCTAGCTAGCTAAATGTAAGCGTGGCTACGACTCAGCGTCACAGGGAACGCATCAGAAAAGTATTGCCGAAAAGAAGAGAACTCACATCATTATCACTGATGAAAAGGCCTCTGCCTGACTGCACTACCATTCAAGGCTCCAAGACACGATGTCCGTTGGATCACATGCAAATGCCGTAAATTAGTGCGTCAATGCCAGATATGTAACGCGGCACCAAACAAAAATAGTCAACATGTGATACCACCACGACAGGATATGTCTTTGGTTGCCATCTCAGTGCTAATGGCGTAAGCCGACCCACCGCGGCAAGGTAACATATCCGAGGGGAAGGAGAAATTTATGGAATTTAGGGGTCAAATAGGCATCAAAGTGCATTTTATGCAAACATTCATGTATTCTGAATCATATTTACAAATAATTGTTGATATAATTGTCCAAAAATGTTATACAGATATTGATAAATGTTTGTGAAACAATAACTAAAGAACTTAATCATTTCGCAAATGTTTTGTTTTGTGATTTATTGGATAAAACACGATTTTTAAATACTTTTGAATAGAGCCGATGCCGAACATTTCCAAACCACACCCGATTGCACAACTAGACAAGAGTTATCATATTATTTGAGGGTCGATGTGATAATAGATAGGATGAGATCGGAAATATTCTTTTCTTATGCCTTTTCGCCCAAATTCCTCTATGAAATTATAAAGCTCAGTAATTGTGAGTTAAAAAATTATGGAGTAATATTAATTCAATGATAATTTGTCAATTATACTATGAAAATAACAAATGTTCATATATTCATTGAAAAAATTGATTCCAGAGGGTTTTTGAGGTCAAACAAGCTCAGAAGCTTATTTTATATTAAAAATAAATTCTCAAAAATGCGCTTTGATAATCATTTTACCCCAAAATCACTTTAATTTCCAACTTTTACCAATAAAATATGCATAGTACTTTTTGAGGATCCACGATGAAGAGGAAAATACAATTTTAGTACAATATTTTATAGATAAAAGGACGAAAAAATGAAAAATTTTGATTTATGGGACATTGAAGTAAAACGAGCTCAATAACTACATACAGTAGTATCCCGCGTCTATAAAAAATCACTCACCGAATTTCTTTGAAAATTTCCTTTTGAATAAGCCCTTATTCTCCTCTGTGAGTCGTCCGTGAAAAAAGTTATTCTATTTTGTAAAAAGATATATTTAATGATCTTTGAGACTTGTATGACCCCAAAGTCCCCTATAATTCAATACATTCAATGAAATATATGATTATTCGTTATTTTCATTATATCATTGGCAAATATAATTTGAATTAATACTATTGTCAGTTTCACTGGTAACAAAACGCATCGATCACTTTCTTGCACCTTTAAAATCGTCGCCAATATCTTTAATTTAAATGTGTGTTAATGCAAAGCCAAATCAATAAAACATGCAAAAAAAAGTACTCAATTTCTGGAAATAATCTGATTATTGAAATCAAACAATTTTGTTCACAGTTGATCTAACAGATCTTATGGCCATGTTTGCTGGCGACGATTTCGGCGACAATTTGCTTTGCGACGATCTCAAATCGACGCGGCCGAAAAATTCAAATAAAATGCATATTGACGTTTATTAAACAACAAAATCCCTTCAATTTTCAACTTTTACCAGCAAAATATATCTAGGGTAAAACGACCTATTATGGAGGGGTCAAGCACCGTATCAAAACAAAACTGATTTCTAAAATTCTTTAAAAATTACCTGTTGGTCTTTTTCCACATTGCAGTAGTCAAATAGGTTGCTCATTAACTATAGTTTCGTAAATATTACGTCAATTGTGCTTAACTTATGTTGTTTCGTTTTTATCACAAGAAAAACAAACTACCGCAATAATAGGAGGCGGTTGCCTATCGTGTCGACATTTTTCCAAGGTCAGTCCTATTGTTGCGATATTGCATGTAATTCTTATGGAAATCGATACCACAACAATAGGACCTTAGCACTATCGAAATAATAGGCTCAAAGGATTCGATTTTTTAATGAAAAATGTTGATTTTTCATAATTTTTAACGGAATTTTGTCGAATAAAAGCTGTTCTAGTCGTTAATTCGATGAGTTTTAGCGTATCCACAATTGTTTTTATTGCTATTATATCCAAAATGGACTATTTTAACACTACTGCAACATTAGGATATACCACAACGATAGGACGTTTTATCCTAGTACCCTTCTGTCGATCCACAGTGAAGAGATAAACACAATTAAGAGCAATGTCCTAAAGACAAAATGACAAAAATACGTAAACTCGTGATGTATGGGATATTGAGGCAAAGCGAGACTCATAACTACATACAGAAGTATTCCACGTCCTTGATTCTTAAATTCTTTGGAAAATTATTATTTTTTTCCTCTTTTGAAACCTTGTGTGCAATGAAGGAAAAATATCTTTTTTTTTCGTGTGTTTTTACAACACCATTATTATTGTTCATTAATTTTAATTTGTACATTTGCTTATTTATTGAGCCGCTGATTTACTAGGTTTTTAAAATTAATTTATTGATTTATTATTTTTTGTTGTTGATATATTAGATTTTTGATCTATTAGTTTTTTTTTTATTTATTAATTCACTGCTCATAAAAGCATAACTTTCCCATATAAAGCCTGTCCACGTTAAATTTTGGACACCCATCATCCAATGCGATTTTTGAAAATTTTCACGAACCACTAAGATCAATTTCCATGACACCTGAATCTCTCCACTTTATGTGATTCTTTCAGCTTGTTTTCATTCTTGTCCAAAATTATAAAATGGCTACAAATCCATTGAACATTGTCTTAGTGTCCGAAATTTAACGTGGACAGGCTTTAGATAGCAAATCTTGTAAATATTGGACAGTTATGCTTGCAGCGGAAGTTTAGTAATTTTTTAATTATTAATTGATTCTTTTTTTTTATTCATCCATTTATTAATTTATTATTTCATTGATTTATGAATTTATTAATTTGTTTATTTATCAATTTGCTAATTTAATAATTTATCAATATAAGTTTATAAACTTATTTATTATGAAATATATATTTATAATTCTACTATTCAATTTTTTATTATTCTATTATATTTATTATTTTTTATTGATTCAATAATTTATTAATTTATTTATTTCTGAATTTATTAATCTAAAAATTTATCCATTTATTAGTTTTTCAAATCAATAATTTTGTAATTTAATCGATTGTTCATTTTTAAATTTATCATTAATTTTTCAAGTTATTTATTTATTTATTGATTCATTTGTTTATTCAAAGTCTTAGCTATATTAGATATAAATGCTTGGGCATACTTTTTCTACTTTTCGTATTAGGCTACTGCTGAATCATTTGATATGCTTCTGAAATGATTGCGCATCGTCTCTGTCGTTCACGGTGAACAGATTTTCAGAATGCTTTTGCCATTCGAACGTAAACGAGCTCTGTGGAATTTTTTTACCTGAATTCACCAGAAAAAGCTTCTCTCCTCTCTGATATTTACACCATATACGCCATATACACCACAGCGATACAGGGAGAATGAAGAATCTAACAAGATGTGTAGATTGCCTCTCTGACGTTTTCATCCTGCCTGTCAGTCCGCCCTTGTTTTTTTTGTACACACATGCTCGTATGCTCTTTGCGTTATGACCGTCCACGAGGTACAAATATTAATAATAATTATTATTCAAAATGTTTGTGATTAGGTATAGGGTATCTGTTCCATTAATAATAACATGCTCCTATATCAATAACATTCGCGAAACAGGCAATTTAGGCTCAATTTGTGTCGTCTTTTGAAATGAAAAATGAAAAATAATTTGCGCACCGATTCTTTGTTTTCGAATGGTATTGATTTGGGTACATGGTATGAATTCAAGGAGCAGTTGCCCTATATGAATTTATTCAATAAAGGTGTTTATTTGAAAATCAAAAAATATGAGTTCCATGAAAACTCAAGAAAGTGACTTATTTTGACTTATTTACATAACTTAGATAATGACTATCAACAAAATTTTAGCACAGCAAAAGTTATTAAATGCATATTAAGACTTTCAATAGTAAGCACAACAATTATATACGATACGATATGTGATCAATTGAATTTTATACACCAAAACTTGAGCAAAAATTGGGATTTTTCATTGGCGAACTCTGGTCAAAAATTCAAACATTAATTAACACTATTCGAACAAATGAATAATAAATTTAAAAAAAAATGTTAAAAAGAAAAGTATTTTACAAATGTAAGCCAAAAGAGAAAGCCAAAAATTATATCTAGCAAAAGTAAAAAAAAAATTTCCTCATCAAATTAAACTTGTTACTACATGTCAAAATCAATCGTTCAAATGGGATAGAAGTCACTAGATATTGAGCACTAGAATGAGTCACTAGAATTTGATGAAATTACTTCTCTTTTCGTACATTCGTATTTTCTTGTGATTATATGAATTACATGCTACTCAAACTCGCTAGAGTTAAATAAAACCATCATCGACAAAACGCTGCGTTCGCATCCTCACGAGTTCGTGAGTGATTACTTTCCATCTCATTTATTTTTATTTTCGTATCTCTCTGTTCAGTAGATTTGCTTCTTGCAACATTACAAATTGCGTCATATTTCAATTGCATTATCAATTTATTTATCTAATTTTAGGGCGATACAAATATTTAAAAACAATTATGTCCCCCCCTCGTTTTTTTGCCCAAAAATAATATTTTGAGGGGGCAACAAAAAAAATCGGACGATTTTGAGGATTTTCAAAACATTCTTTAACAAATCCGAGGAGTTTTATTGATTTTTTTTCCATTTTAATATTTATTTTTTATTATCTCCCCCTTAACCTTTCGAAGACCAGTAGGACATAATTTAAATTAAATATTTGTAACAGCCTTATTTCATTCAACGAATATTTGATAAATTAATATTTATACATTTCGAAGAAAATCATTAAAAATATAGGCCAACACTCTTGTACATAGAAAAATCTAGCAATCCTGTATGGCCCAATTTGTTTATACATTTTGTAATGATCCTGTACAGAATTATATAGATAATTTAACAAAATGTGTTGTTCTCTCCTTTGATGCATACCAGTCGAAAGATAATTTATTTATTTATTTATTTATTTATTTGGTCTTCGAGAGGATCGCACAGACTGACTTATTCTAATTCCTTAATCTATTTTTAAAACATTGTTTAGACATAGTAAAATCGAAACGATCACTAACTACATTAAACGCCCTTAAACAGGAGCACATCGGATTGTTATACCCATAATTGGTTCGGTGTCTGGGAACGATAATAAATTCTGACTGTCGTAAATGGCGCTGTGGCACGCTTAGAAAGATGTCCTGTAACAAAGCGGTGCAATCTATATTATTCTGCAGTACGTCAAAGATAAATAGTTGCTGCAGGCGTTTCCGCCTAATATTTGGATTCAGGTTAATTGACCACCGGAACTTGTTAATTCAACTTTGAACGGTGCAAAATGTATACATTTGATAGCACAGTTGAAAATTTGCCATTCAAAAATCATTAGGGTAACCGTACCCTTAGTGGAGGTAGCACCAATAGTGGAGGTAGTGGGGTTTTAATGAGATTTATCATATTTATACACGCTTCGATAGTTTCAGTTGATGCATCGTGCTTTAAATATCCTGTTGCATTTAAACTTATCTTAAGATTTCGCTTGAAAAACTATTGAAAACAATGATTTTCCTTACCAAATTGACTCCCTTGCACCTATAGTGGTGCAACTGTACCAATAGTGGCGAGTCTCATAAGAAACCAATGGATAGCACCACTATGGGAACCCAAATTAATTTTTACCGCCACTAAAGGAACAGTGTACCCATAGTGGTGCAAGCAAT
The DNA here is from genome assembly GCF_024139115.2 of Armigeres subalbatus. Classification (NCBI taxonomy): domain Eukaryota; kingdom Metazoa; phylum Arthropoda; class Insecta; order Diptera; family Culicidae; genus Armigeres; species Armigeres subalbatus. Next base: position 14,797 of record NW_026941755.1, read on the forward strand.
ATTTGGTAATTGTTGATGTTAAATGACATCTATCTCGGTTTTGTTAGCAAATTTATTTTCTATTGAACAAGATATTAAAGCTTTAAATTTCCCATAATTATAAATTTAAAAAAAAAAATATTTTCTTTTGTGGATCTACTAATACCTCCACTATTGGTACCGTTACCCTAAGTATATGTAACTACTGACTTTTCATAACAAAATTAGTTACGTATTGCTTTGGCTTTTTCCCATCCATCCATTCTGTTCATTCGGCGGCGACGACGCGCTCTTTTCTCGGATTTTCAGGTGACCATCCATCACGTGCGCGTTCGGATGGTTGAAAATTTATGAATGATTTTCAAACCACCCACTTGATTCGCGTTCTGGCTGTCCTCGGCTCTTGAGCCCTGGAAAACTTTCGGTCAGATTTATTCACATAGAGGAGAGTGCCACAGTGATTCAGATTTGGTTGATTTTCTGTACTTTTTTTATTCTTCCGGTACGCTTTGTTACTTTTGTGCGATACATTTTACTTTTATAGAGTAGTACTCGGCGGTACTGCAGCCAGCCGCGGGTAGTCGATGAACTTTCTAAAGGGTTGTTGAGTACAAGAGCTAATCATCTTTGGGCAATATTTCTACCTTGCTGAAATACTGTTCCATCCTCATAGGTTGTTATTTAGTAGAACTCCATCTAACATCTGAATTGCTTCATTGAAACAAAAAACGCTTCTATGGGAACTTCATCGTCGAGTTACTGGGTATATCCGCTCACCCAAGAATTTTAATATACTTAACAATAAAACGCGTGCATGGTAACACTGTGCAGACCGTCGGCAGCTATTTTGATAACTCGATTTCATAAACTACACAAACTTCTGTATGGCAAGTGTATTCCAGCAAAAAAATAGAAGCAATCGTACTAACATCCATGCACGCCTCATACGCTTAGATCTCAATCACGACTTCAGAAAATTTTTACCTACGAGTAAAATGTTTCAAGTTTTTAGAAAGAGACGACATTTTTTTTTGTTGAATATCTTGGCTGTGCATATGCACAACACATGTTTCGAAATGGACAAATTAATATGAAATTTGCTCTCTAGATAAGCATGATAACCCCTGAACAACAAGACTCTTTAAAGGTCCTGTGCGGAAAAGCCATCAGAACTGAGTACCAACTCCACCGCGATTAGCCTTTTTGCAAATTGAACATCTTTCGGATGCTTGATTTCCCATCACATGTGCTTTACTGTTGTATAACCACAGTAAAGCGAGCCCACGTTGTTTATTATCGAGAACATCACACTCTGCAGGCCCA
>NW_026941755.1:16123-35231 GCF_024139115.2 Armigeres subalbatus
TCTGGAATATTTCAACGAAAATTACGATTAAAATTAAATAACTTGATCAACATCGTTCCTTAGATTACCATAAATAATTCATATACATATATGCGACAATATGTTTCACTTACTTGCTGCCTGCATTCGTGGGCAATAATTCAACACTCTAACTAGACTGATTGTCCACGACGATGTTCACTGTGAAATTATCGCTCTTTCTCACCTCTTGTTCATGTTCATGTTCACGGAGGTGTACAGAGGGACTTACAATGGCTGTGAATATAAGCGTTTTAACTTATGCTCGTAATATTTGCTCAGTAAATTTGCTTTGCTGATGCTCAGCAAGTGGTTTTGTCAGTTATATTCAGAAATTGATTTCAAAATATAAATTACTCACTCTGGATTCGGAACAAAAAATCGGTAAAGACCACAGTTGAAAATTAATTATTTTGCTAAATCAGTTTGCGTTATGAGCCAACTGTCTTAATGGCACAAATCTACAAAAAAAGAAAACTGATTAAATAAGTTGATTTAAATAAAACAAAAAATAATACTGTCAAAATAACTAATGTGCAACCTAACTTGAAATTTCTAAACGTCAATAATTTTCCTGCACCAATACCAGATCCTTTATGAATGGGAGGCTTTAGCATGCATCCAGGTTCCACAAAGCTTATGGACAACAAACCCATTTTGCGAGTCACCTACAAGTTTGGATGCCCGACTAAATGAAGCCTTGGCTTAACGCATTCTAAAGATCAGTTTAACAATTTATGTATTACAGTATCTCCCCGCTTATCCGGACCTTGCTAATCTGACGACTCGTTATTCTCGCTAATTCAGAATTTTCCGGATTAAAAATATCAACACCATTTAAACACATTATGGTGTCAGTTTTCTTCAGTGTCACTTCACCGACTTAGGAACACCATCGCTTGAGATAGATTTGACATTGAATTTTGACGAGATCACCTTAACGACAATCATGAACTGCCTTAAGACTAGTTTAGTACTACTCCAAACTCCATTATACTTTCTTTCAGTTACGTATTTCAACATCAAGTATTAGGTGCTTTCAGTATCTCGTGCTTGACTCGACTCGACTTAAGCTCAATTGATTTTATTATTACGATTAGTCATCGGCGTGGCAAAATGATCGGCGGACCCAAAATCGTCGGCGGCGGGCGGCGCACAGGTTCAATTAAAAGTATCGATACCTACTGTATCATATGAGTACTCATATGTTTTAAATGAATTTCAAAAACAATTTTATGTCACTGTCAAGTAGTTATTCATTATTTATGTTGGATAGAACACTAAAGAGTTAAAGAATTACTTTAATTACTATTTGTTCTTCAATACTTGAATCCACTTTAAATCTCAGAGTGTATTAAAGCTATTAAATTTCATTTCACGTGAAACGTTTTATGTCAACCAATATTATCGTTTGATTATAACATTTATTTTTCTTTTATCAAATACTAGTTTATTTGTGGACGGTAGCGCCCGCGGCAAGTTTTTTTTTATGTAAACGGTTCATTAAATCATGCATAAACAAAAAATCAAAATTTTCAACGTCTGTTGTCTGTGATTTTTTCATCAAATACTGTGTCTGGTTGTCTAAGGTTGTCATTGGTTTTATTTTCTGCATCTGATAATAAAAGAATTGAAATGTCAAATATTTTATTTTTATGAGAATTTCCCACGTGCTGCGTCTGGTAGGCTAGTCAAGGACAGACAAACAGGGCTATAACATATAAAAAAAAATTATATTCCTAAAGATGCGAATCTCTACGATGCCTTTTCTATGGGTATGGGACTATTAAAACACAGCTGCTAAAATAGGATTGAGTAGTTACCAGTTTTTTTTGTTGGGTCAATCGGCCACTTACAGATTACTTGATGCATTATTTATTTTGAAAGCTTATCAAATCGTTTCAAAGGATTTGTGTCCCATTATGATGTCAACTACTCAGTTTCTTAGAACCGATTACTTGGATTTTTCAACATTTTCCAAAAAATGCTCTACAATCTTGATATCGTAGCCATGAGTTTTTAATTTGTTTATGAATTCGTTTTCGATTTGAGTGAAACGAACCGTTTTGGGAATCAACCTTTAAAAGGATCCCAAGTAACATTGTAAGTTTAATTTAACGCTCTTGAAGACTATAATTTCTTCAAGTGTATTATAAACCAGCATAAAACCAAATGTTATAGGATGATTCAATAACGGTTTCGTTTAAATCCGACCATCGAACAAAATCAAAAATTTCAGTTTGCTTTCTTCCTTTGACTTCCGTCTCAATCGTCCTCTTTGACATATTCTGTCTGTCCACCAGCACCACTGTATTGTCCTCCGTCAGAGTGTGCGTTATTGTGATCTGCTGACCAAACTCCACTTACTCCACTCCAACTACTCATACTAACTTTATTTCAAACTTCCAAACTTCTTTTTACTCTTGCAATAAATTGCTATCAATCAACTATTCTCACTTCAGCCATTTGTTTATCTTTTTCCCTCACCTCTTTGACGCAGGTCTTCTCGCTCGCTTTATTTTCTCACCATCTCACCGTCATATCATCTGTTAAACTGACATTTACCTAATCGGCCAAATGTTGTTATGACGCGCTGCGTCTGGGCAGGTTGCCAGAACATTCCCGGCCCGTAACTGTTTAGCAGCACACATGTTCCACATAGGTTACTGCAACTTATATGTGACCGGATTCAGTTACAATCAGTTGTTGAAGCATTTTGTTCGATTCTGTTGCTCGGGCTCGCCTGGAGGCCACTTCCGGCTCAGGGTTACCTCAGCAATACGTGCAACTGAACGGCGGCCACCGATGGGTAGAGATGTGCGCCGCCGCGCCACGCAGCCGCCGCCGACAGTTTTTGGCACGCCGCTGCCGCCGACATTTTTGCATCGGCACGCCGCCGTTTAAAATTTGTCACGCCGCTGATCTATAATGTTCCACGCCGATTCAAATTTTCAGTGGAAGCTCCGAAGATTCAGTGCATTTTCCGAATAATTTCCTGAGAGATTTCTACAATATTACGTTAAAACTCCAGAGAATTTTTCATGAAGATAGCATTATTTCCATGAAAACTCCATACCATATCTTGTTAAAATATCGAAAACTAAGTTAAGATCTCCATAAAAACTAAGCGTGAAAATTGCGTCCCCATTGAAATCCAAACATAATCTAATTGAAATTGAATTTTTGCACAGAAAAGAGTTGTTCGGCAGAAAATCACAAGGCTGAAAGTTGTTAGGTCGAATCGTTTAACCGAAAAGACAATTTGGTAGAAGCCTCAAAGCAAATCGAAAACTTGTTTTAATGTTGTGAAACCATCGATTATGCTTACTTAATTTAATATCTTTTTGGTCGTTATTTACGATTAAAATAACAAAACGTATAGCAGAATCTTACTGTGACATCAAATCCAAAACTATTTCTGCTGTCGATGAGAGCAAATCGAAAACTATATTTGATATTAGTTTCCGATAGAAAAATAAGTAGACAGTTTCATGTCATATCATACAATTTAGTAAACTACAGCAAAATGAGATCAAAATATGTAATCAATCAAGATGATTTATACATATTTGAAAACAAATTATGAATCAATTTGACGTCAATCATCAATCAAAATATGTTTTCTATGCTCTCATTATGCTTTCAGACTTTGCTAGGATATCTAGCCTAAAGATATTTGCCCGAGAATGTCATGTACATGTCATGTACAACCACGGTTCCTTTGGCTGAAAAATTCGTGAATATGTCCTTCGGCCGAAATATTCGTTTGGTCGAAAGGGCAATTTGGACGAAATGGACATTCGGTCGAAAGTGTCGTTCGGCTGAATTGGTCATATTGGATATTTTCACGAAAATAACGGGAGAATCTTTTGAATTTTGCCTCAAAAAATTGATGAACGTCCCCAGAAAATTTTTGGGGATTTCGACTGGATTAGTTGCTAATTTTTAGGATTTTAGGCTTTCAGTCACATGAAAATGTTGATAATTTCAAATCATTGGGCAATGATTTGAAATTATCAACATTTTTATGTGACTGAAAGCCGAACATCCTGAAAATTAGTCCCCAGAAAATTCTTCTAGTTTTTCCAGAATATTAATTTGAAAATTATTTCCAGATTTTCCACGGGAACTACTTTCATGTTTCGAGAGCTCTTTGGAATTACCAAAAGGAGCTCTCTGGATTTACCAAGGAAAATTGTTTGGAATTTTCGCTGACATTCTGTTTGGGGCTTCAAACGACTAGTTTGGCATAGCCAACTTTAAACATCGGAAAAATGCTCGGAATTTTTGAGGATTGTTTTTGGATGTCTTCAGAAAAATTCTTTATATTTTCGATTAGAAATTCTTGGTAAGTTCCATTGACAGGTTTTCTGGCCGAAACTATCTTTGGCCAAAAATGCCATTTAGAAGAAATAGTTTTTTTTATGACAGAATGGGCATTTAGCCAAAAATGTCATTTGGTCCAACGGGGTCATACGGCCAAATTTCAATGACTGAACCTCGTACTGAACGGGTAATATGGTCAGAATTGGCCACTTGTTTGGCGAAATGTTTTTTTTTTTTTAACAAAACTCCGTGGCCTCTCTATTTTTAAGTCGAAAATGTTTTTGGCTGAAAGCGATGTACAGCCAAAAGGAAAATTTGGACGTACTTGTAAAAAGTTGTTTACCCTAACAGGTCATTTGGCTGAAAATGCCGTTCGGGTGAAAAAGTCGTTTGACCGAATATGCATCATTTGACCAAAAATTCCATTTGTTAAAAAATGTCATTTGCCAGAAAGAGCCATTTGGCCCAAAAATGTCCTTTCTGCAACCTTCTTTGAAAAGTGTCGTTCGGCTGGATTGATCATTTAGCCAAAAACGACGTTTAGCCGAATAGGTCATTTGACAGAAAATGTGGCATTTTCAGTCAAATGATCTATTCGATTAAACGATTTTTTTCGGCCAAATTACCAGTTTAGCTGAATGTCCAAACGACATACAGTTTTCGGTCAAACTATATTTTTAGTCAAACCATTTTTGACCTGAAAACAGTTTCGGATAAACGTTCAATTCGGCTTAATGGGATTTGCTTAGATGGCTTTTGGCTTAAATGCCAGTATCGACTTAAAAGTAGAGAGGTTACAAAGTTTCGTTTAACAGTCGTTTGACAAAAGGCTTCTTCAACGTAAATGTCGTTAGGCCAAACGGATGGATATTTTGGACTGAATTACCCATTCAGTTATTTACATTTGGCCGTATGGCCTGTTGGCCTAAACGATATTTTCAGACAAACGACCTATGCTGTCAAACGACTATATCGGCCAAACGGCATTTTTGGACAGATGACCTATTCGGTCAAACGACCTGTTATGGAAAACGACTTTTTCGGCACAAATTCGGAAATTACCAGTTCGGACATACGGCTTTCGGCCAATGGAATTTCCCATAATTTCTTATGGACAATACACTAGTCGTTCGCAACTGCAAGTTATCGGCAACAACTGCAAAATAACTGTTTTCGTTTCAGTTTAGCGAATGGCGTTCAATAACTGCGACGCATTGGCATTCTAGACGTCAATCAATTGTCATACGTCGTAAAAATAGAAGTGCATCTGATTGTTCACCGCTATGCACTATGCAGCTATCATCGACATTAACATCGTTTTGAAGTTCAGCTGTCCGATAGCTGCAAAACTGATGTAGCTTTGGAATGCAGTTAAAAGCATTGCAGTTAAATGACGTTCAGTTATCGAACCTCTAATGTACAAAAAAATTCCCGTAGGAATCCAATAATTCCGAACAATTTATCGTTGAAACATTTTGAACAATCCTCCACGGAAATTCTAAAGAAGTTTCTAAAGAATATCTCCTGAACATTCCGGAGATTTTTTTTCGAAAACTCCTTAGAGTCTCCTGCCGAAATTCTTAAGAATTGACTGTTTTATCGTTGGCCATGCCAAACTAGCCGTCTTTATTATTCTAGACTGAGAAAACCAACGGTAAAACACCCATTCACCAGCCGCACTCAACTACAATTCCTACACTCAATTACACTACAAATACAATTCAACTGAAATTCCAAACAATTTTTTTTGGTAAATCCAAAGATTTCCCGAAACTTCAAACAATCCGAAAATATTTTCCAAATTTTGAAAAAAAAATTAGGTTTTTCATGCGGCATTCAAAAAATTCTTCTTTTGATGCCATGAAAATATCCCGAAAAAAAGCAAAAAAAAAATCTTAGAAAAACGTTATGAAAACATCGCCACGCCGATTCACGCCGCCGCCGCCGCCGTGTAAAATGACTTTCGGCGTGACGCCGAAAACGCCGCCGCCGCCGACGAATATCGAACCGGCGCACACCTCTACCCCAGGGGCGGAATTGAATAGAGTGTGAATCAATCACTCTGCTGTGATTAGACTTGCTTGGCTAAAGCATTTCATGAGTGTGACTGTTCTACGCATGCGGTCGCGTGTGCTCAAACTATTGACTTTTGACGGTGGAAGACAGACACTTGATCACAAATAATTGCACACTATTCGGCCGCACAAAAATCTTTTTTTTTGTTAAATACCTCCAGAAAAAAGCTACTTTGATATTTTTGAAAATTTGGCAGCCACGTGGTGGATTCTGACGGTGAATGCTTTGATAGCACGTGCTATTTATACTACGTATAAATTTTACACATCTATGAAAGCCCTGGAGGATGATCCAGAAAACTGTCATTTTGTTGCAAGGCACAATATCCAAATTGAACTAAAAACCAAGATTAATCCACCTAGCGTTGGTGACTCGCGCATTATAAAGATTATATAAATTAACAAGGGGTGATTCGAATTGGACATATGATGTGAACTTTTTGTTTGCCAATTATCTAATACATGCATTCATCTCTTAGACTAGATGTTCTGTGTTTTCTTAACACTATCATCCTTACATTTCAATTGCCTCTGGCAGTAAGGTTTTTTCCTCTGGTTGAATTGAACAATGTCTTCTTCTTCTTCTTCTTCTTATTGGCATTACATTGAACAATGTAGGAATTACAATGTTTTCAGCTTGAACTAAAGTTAATATAATTTATACTAAGGGTACAAGGAGCTAATCGTTGCAATAGAAGATAGCAACGATTTTTGTCTAAAATTGGAAATTATTTTGTTGGACATTTGTTGCAATGTCTCAAAATTAGAAATTCTATGAAGTTCATTGGTAACTTTTAAAAGTTAATTTTTGATCTAGCAGAAGTCCTAAATATTTAGCTTCGCTAGACTAATTAATTGGAACCCCAGACATAGTGACAATATGTCTGCTAGAAAGTTTCAAATAAGAAGCTCTCGGCTTATGTGGGAAAATTAGGGGCTGAGTTTTGGAAGCATTCGGGGAAATTTTCCATTTTTGCAAGTAAGTGGAGAAAATACCCAAACTTTTTTGCAATCTACTACAAATGACACGAAGGCTTCGCCCTTTGGCTGAGAGACCTGTGTCATCTGCAAACAAAGATTTTTGACACCCTGGTGGTAAATCAGGTAAGTCAGAAGTAAAAATGTTCTACAATATGGGCCCCAGTATGCTGCCTTTGGGAACACCAGTTCTTACATGTAATCTATCAGATTTCGTATTCTGATAGTTTACCTGCAGTGAGCGATCTGATAAATAATTCCGGATCAGTTTAATAATATACAGAGAAAAATTAAACTTCATCAATTTTACAATTAAATCTTCATGCCAAACAGTTTGCTTATTGAAGAAAGCAAACTGATGGGACGATTACTTGAAGCCTCAGCTGGATTTTTGTCCGGCTTCAATTTGGGACCCCTTTGGCGTTTTTCCATTTATCTGGAAAGTATGCCAATTGAAAACATTTGTTAAATAAATTAAACAAAAAGAATAAAGAACTCTCAGGAAGTTTTTTGTTAAGTATGTAGAAATTACCATCATCACCCGGTGCTTTCATATTTTTAAATTTTCTAGTAATAGATCTCACTGCATCCGAAGCTCCGTGTAACCTGATCCTCTATTGGACTAGTGAGACCTAGACTAAAATTATGGGCACTCTCGAACTGCTGAGCAAGTTTTTGAGCCTTTTCGCCATTTGTTAATAAAATTTTATTACCCTCTTAAAGCGCTGGAATTGGCTTTTGAGGTTTTTTGAGAATTTTTGTTAATTTCCAAAAAGGTTTCGAACTGGGATCCAATTTCGAGACATTATTCTCAAAGTTAGTATTTCTCAGAATAGCGAAACGTTTTTTAATTTTCGCTTTGAAAATCACGCCAAATAACCTTCAACGCGGTATCGCGAGTTCTTTGGTATTGCCTTCGCCTCACATTTTTAAGACGAATCAGTAGCTGAAGATCATCGTCAATAATAATGGAGTTGAATTTAATTTCACCTTTAGGAATTGCAATGCCTCTGGCTTCGACAATTAAATTTGTCAAAGATACGAGAGCATTATCAATATCACTTTTGGTATCGAGAGGAATATCAACATCAAAATTCTTATCGATACGTGATTTTTTTTTAATTTCTTTATTAAAGAGGCTTGCAGCCCAAGGCTGGCTCACCTCTGATATACGTTTTATATAAATCCCAATCAGCTCTATGATTAAAAGTAGAGCTGATTGGATTGTTAATGGCTTCTTGTGAAATTTCAAACGTCACAGGAAGGTGATCAGAATCAAAGTCAGCATGAGTTACCAATTGGCCACATAGCTGACATGAATCCGTTAAAACTAAATCAATTGTAGAAGGATTTCGACTGGAAGAAAAACAAGTTGGTCCATTGGGATATTGAATAGTATAATATCCCGCAGAACAATCTTCAAATAAAATTTTGCCGTTGGAATTGCTTTGAGCATTATTCCATAAACGGTGTTTGGCACTGATGTCACCAATTATGAAAAATTTTGAATTTGGATCAGCTCTCAACAAATTCCTTTGGTGCCCATTGCACTGGTAAGGCAAGTAGGCAGTATTAAAAGAGAATTGTCCAAAATTTGTTTCAACAGAAACTCCCAAGGTTTCGAAAACTTTGGTTTCAAACGAAGAATATAATTTATGTTTGATACATCTATTAATGACAATGGCGACCCCACCACAGGCACTATCAAGACGATCATTGCGTTAAATAAAATAATTTGGATCTCTTTTGATGAAGAGTCCAGGTTTTAAATATGTTTCAGCTATTTATAATCGCAATGTGCACATTATGAACTGATAGGAAGTTGAATGATTTACCTTCCTTACTCTTTAACCCTTATGCGGCCAACAAAAATAACACACGTGGATGGCCGACAGGGTACCCGTGTTCCCATAAATTGATATTCTCGTAGCTTCAACAATTTTCAACCGATTTGGATAATTTTGACAGTTTTGGGAACAAAAACTCATATACTTTTTTGCCCATTGTCAAGGTTTACAGCTTATGCCCATGGTTATAAAAAGAAATCTTTGAAGTAAGGCTTAAGAGTCTACACGCGTAACCAAAGGCCATTCAACCAGTTTCAAATATGCTACAAGCTCTTTGCGCTTCTTAGAATTGAAGGTGTATGCTTCGGGTAATGCAAAAATCCCTGAAATGAGATCTTAGCCATTCGAGAAATCTCTGGAGTAAAGCCTAAAGATCTACTCGCGTAACCAAAGGCATATAATGCAAATTCAAATACGGTACATGCTCTTCGTGGTACTTAGCATAGAATGCGTTCACAGTATATGTTCCGAGTCATCCAAGAAATCTCTGTAGTAATGCCTTAAGGTCTACACTCGTAACCATGGGTCTATTGACTTGTCTCAAAAAATGATACATGCTCCTTGCGCATCTTGTAATCAAATGTGAACACTACATATGTTCTGCGCTATCGAAGAAATCTCTAGGATAAGCCCTCTGGCGCCTTCATTGCATATGTTCATGGTCATCCAAGAAAACCCTGGAAAAGGCCTCCAGGTCTACACGCGTAACCAGAGATCTTTTAGATTGTTTCAAAAGTGGTGCATGCCCTTTGTGGTACGTAGAAAAGAGTGCTTTCATTGCATATGTTGATGGTCATCCAAGAAAATCCTGGAAAAAGCCTTAAGATCTACACGCGTAACCAAAGATCTTTCAGATTTTTTCAAAAGTGTTACATGCCCTTTGTGGTACATATAATAGATTGCGTCCATTGCATAGGTTCGTGGTCATCCAAGAAAACCCTGGAATAGGCCTTTAAATCTACATGGGTACCCAGAGATCTTTTGGCTTGTTTCAAAAGTGGTACATGCACTGTGGTACATAGAATAGAATACGTTCATTGCATATGTTTATGGTCTTCCAAGAAAATGCTAGAATCGGCCTCAGGATCTTCACACGTAACCAGATACCTTTGGATTGTTTCAAAAGTGCCATATTTCCTTTGTGGTACATAGAATATACCGCTTTCATAGCATATGTTCATGGGTACCTAAGAGAACATTTTGAACAATCCTCAAGAACTTCACGCGTAACCAGAGTTCTTTCGGCTTATTTGAATAGTTATACATGCCTTTTATGGTACGTAGAATAGAATACACCCATTTCAAATGTTCATGGTCATCCAAGAAAACCCTGAAGTAAGGCATTAGGATCTACACCAGAGATATATCAGCCTGTTTTAAATTTGCTACATGCCTTTGGGGTCTATGAATAAAATGCCTCCATTAGGGAGATTGTTCCGAAGACCTTGACTGTATGGAGTTCGTAGACTACCTGGAACTCACGACAACAACAAGAACTACATTAAAAACAGATATATATCAAGAAGGACTCACAACTTGTTTATTCTTCATTAACTGCCTCCATTACAGGGGTTGATCCACAGACCTTGAATTTATGGAGTTTGTAGACTACCTGGAACCAATGACAACAACAAGAATTACTTGGAATACAAACAAATACCAAGAAGGGGTCACACAACTTGTTTATTCTTCAATAACTGCCTCCGTTACTGAGGTTGATCTACAGATCTTGACTCTATGGAGTTCGTAGACTACCTGGAGCCCACGATAACAACAAGAACTACTTAGAATACAAACATATACCAAGAAGGGGTCACGCAACTTGTTTATTCTTCGTTAACTGCCTCCATTACGGAGATTGATCCGAAGACCTTGACTGTATGGAGTTCGTAGACCACCTGGAATAAATGACAGCAAACAAGAACTACTTGGAATGCAAATGTCCCGGAACATATACTGTGAAAGCATTATATGCTAAGCACCATAAAAGAGCATGTACCGTTTTGAATTTACACGATAGACCTTTGGTTACGTTAGCAGACCATAAGATCTTATTCCAGGATTTTTGGATGACTTTGGCCTTACTCCAGGGGTTTTGGAGACCCAGAATAAATACTGTGAACACCAACTATTTTAAGAAGCGCAATGTGCATGTTACATATTTGAAACTGATTGATAGTCCTTTGGTTACGTGTGTAAACTCTTAAGCCTTACTTCAAAGATTTCTTGTATAACCATTGACAAAAGCTGTAAACCTTGACAATGGGCAAAAGGTATATGAGTTTCTGTTTCCAAAACTGTCAAAATTATCTAAATCGGTTGAAAATTGTTAAAGTTATGAGAATATCAATTTATGGGCACACGGGTACCCTGTCGGCCATCCTTACTTACTTACTTATGGATCCTGTACACCTCCGGTGGTGCAAAGGGCCGACTTGAAAGATCTCCATCCTGAGCGATGCCCGGCTATCGCTTTAACCTGTTGCCAGGTTAGATTTCGGTCGACTTCTTTTATTTCTTTATTGAGGCTTCGCCGCCATGAGCCTCTGGGTCTGCCTCTGCTGCGATGTCCCGCTGGGTTCCAGTCTAATGCTTGCTTACAGATTTCGTTTCCGCCTTTACGTAGAGTGTGGCCGACCCAGCCCCACTTCCGATCCCGAATTTCTGTTGTTATCGGCCTCTGGTGACAACGACGATGGAGCTCGTTGTTTGAGATCCAGTTGTGAGGCCACCAGGCCCGAATTATATACCGCAGGCATCTGTTAATGAACACCTGCAGCCGTTGAGTGTTCTCCACTGATACACACCATGTTTCGCTAGCGTATAACAGCACAGATTTCACGTTAGAGTTGAAAATTCGTATTTTGGTGCGTTCACTTATCTGCCTGTTTTTCCAGATATTTCTTAAACTCGCAAAGGCAGCCCTTGCTTTCTTGATCCGTGCGTGCGTATATGTCGATCTTGGTACCGCCGTCTGACGCCATTTGGCTACCAAGATATTGGAAGCTTTCAACATTCTCCACTGGTTGCCCGGCTACTGTGAAACTGGAAGGAGTCACCGTGTTTACATCCAACGATTTGGTTTTGTTGACGTTGATGACTAAACCTGCCGAGGAGGAGCGATCGGCAAGGTCGTTGAGCTTACTCTGCATATCAGAGCGCCGTTGCGCGAGGAGTGCAACGTCATCCGCCAATTCGAAGTCGTTTAGGTGCTCCATGGTTATAGGCTGCCATAACAGCCCGCGGTTTGGTTCACGGTCAATCGCATCTACTCAGAATCTCATCGATTACGATGAGGAACAGTAACGGTGATAGAATACATCCTTGCCTTCACACCAGCTACGACCCGGATAGGGTCGGACAGGACCCCATTGTGCAGCACTTCTACACGAAAAGGCCTCGTACTGTGCTTCGATGAGGCCGATGATTTTCTCAGGAACCCCTTGCGTCTCAGGGCGCCCCACATATTCTCGTGATTGAGACGGTCGAAAGCTTTTTCGTAGTCAATGAATACCAAGTAAAGGGACTCTTGGAATTCGTTGACCTGATCCAGAATGATGCGGAGCGTGCCAATATGGTCCACACAGGATCTTCCGGCACGGAATCCGGCCTGCTGCCGCCGGAGAGTCACATCGATCTTCTCCTGAATCTGGGCTAGGATAATTTTGCATAGAACTTTGAGAACGGTACACAGCAACATAAAGCCTCGTCAGTTATCGCATACAGTCAGGCCACCCTTTTTTGGGCACCTTCACTAAGATACCTTGCATCCAGTCGACCGGGAAAGTTGCGGTGTCCCAGATATTACGAAATAAACGATGCAGTAGATGAGCGGATGTCATGGGTTCAGCTTTGAGCATTTCGGCTGATATGCGATCAACCTCTGGGGCTTTATTCGATTTCATGCTTTGGATGGCTGTTTGAATCTCTAGCAGTGATGGAGCTTCGGTATTGATGCGTGTTATACGTCGGATCCTAGGTGGTGATGGCCTGGCTGGTACTTGAAAAAGTTGTTCGAAGTGCTCGAACCAGCGTTTCAGCTGGTCAGTTGTGTCGGTCAATAGCTGATCATTCGCGTCTTTCACACGCATCGCTGCCTTCATATTCGCTCCGCGCAAGCGTCGTGAGAAATCGTAGAGGAGGCGAATGTCCTCGGTTGCGGCGGCTCTCTCCTTCGTCGGCCAGAGAGTCTGCCCACGCTCGCTTGTCCCGTCGACATGAGCGTTTTACTTCCTTCTCAAGAGCCGTGTATCGTTGACGGGCTAAGACTTTTGGCTCCTTCTGGTTTTCGATCGCTCTATCGCGGCTTTGGCTTCTCTTCGCTCCTCTATCTTCCTCCAGGTCTCATCGGTGGATCCATTGTTTTCTCTGGGTGCGTAGTTCGCCCAGATTGTTCTTCGCTGGTGGCGATGAAGGCATTCTTGATGGCGGTCCATTGGTCTTCCACGCTGCCACCTTCCGGAATATCTGCAGCACGCGTCTCCAGTTCTTCAACGAAGGACCGTTTCACCGTGGCATCTTCCAGTCGGCGTGTGTTGAATCGTCGTCCAACTCTTTCCTCCTGCCGACGAATCCGCGCAATGCGCAGGCGTATTTCGCCGATGAGGAGGTGATGATCAGACGCGATATCGGCACTACGTTTATTCCGTACATCAAGAAGGCTCCGTTTCCATTTCGGCTGATGCAGATGTGGTCGATTTGATTTTCTGTAAAGCCGTCACGGAAACCCACGTGACCTTGTGAACCGGTCGATGAGGGAAGAGCGATCCCCTGATCACCATGTCGTTATTACCACAAAATTCTGCGAACAGCTCTCCGTTTTCGCTCATTTCTCCGAGACCATGGCGTCCCATAATGCGCTCATGCGTTCGAGTTGTCGGATCCGATCTTCGCATTGAAGTCGCCCAAACAGATCTTGATATCACCCTTCGGAATTCTATCTACGACGGCATTGAGTTGACTGTAGAAGTTCTCTTTGTCTTGCAGATCGGCAGCATCGGTTGGCGCATAACATTGGATTATAGTAAGGTTTCGAGGTGTTCTAAATCTGGCAACGATTATCCTTTCACTTATAGGTTCCTACTTTATAAGCGCAGAGTGTGCCTGAGCGCTTAGTAGGAAGCAACCTCCGTGATGCCGGGGGGTATGTTCACCCCGTAAACCAGAGTATAGCAGAACTTGTCCCGACGGCGTTCTGTGTTCTCCAAAGTTTAGCCAACGGAGTTCACTCAGTCCCAGGATCTCAACCTTCATGCGGCGTGCCTCATTGGCAAGTTGTGCCAATTTACCCTGCTGGGCTAGGGTTAAAACGTTCCATGTTCCTATTCGTGTCCGTTGTTTCGCGCTAAGAGTCGTCGCCGTAAAATCAGTCCGTATTCTTTCATTATCGGATTCTCGAACAAATTGATGTTTCGGGAACAGTAGGTTGTTGGCCCCCTATCCACCGGGATGGGGCTGCCATCTTAGGTATAGCTTCCGGGGAATAGCATTTCATACTCAGCCGCTGGATGCCAGAACAGACGCTGTTGGAGCCGCACCTCCTTGGTGGACAGACGCTCGATCAGTCGGGTCAAATTTGTTTAAAGTCCCACCCAACACCAGGACTAGGCTAGTGCGCTTTGAGCGGCACACGGTCGCTTTGATAGGGCCTGCTTGGGGACACATGCAGCTTTTTATAGAAGTTCAACAGAGCCCACTGTCGAACCCCACCACATCCTAGGCAGACCCCACAGTACGCACCCTCTCACTCTAGCTGATGTCAGAAGGACAACAGTGCCCAGGCTGCACTACCAGCTAAGCACGCAACCCTTAGCTGGCGGTCAATTGTCATCGGAAGACCCGTGGAAGCGTGAGTATTGGAACTTGTGAGGACCAGAGCTATGTTAGGCGCCCCTTCCCGGATGTCAACTCACCATTTCGCAGCCCATCCATACGGCCATCCACGTGGTAAAAAAAATCAGATGCCCCTCCCCACGTTCCTCCTCACTGTATCAACGTGATTTTCTCACAGATGCTACATTTTATGGAGTTCTTAGATGTCACCGAGTTTCAGCTTTCAGCTATAAAAATTCATTGAAATATCACTACTTGAATTTGAAAAAGGAACACGGGTACCCCGTCGGCCGCATAAGGGTTAAAGAGCAGGCATTCCAATTTAAAATTTCCAAAAAAATATTTGGATTCATTAAAACGAAGTCCAATAACAATTTTTTGAGTAAATTTGATACCAACCTGAACAGCTTCAGTTTTGGTATTTGCTTTGAACATTACATCAATCATGTGATGCAATTGTTCATTTCATTTCGTCAGATCGAACGTTATTTTCCGTTGAAAGAAGGGTATGAAAATCATTCATCCTCGGTAAATTTTCAGAAATGAAATTTTGCCTGCCTGTAGCGATGCTTGCATAGGTGGGCGTGTTTGATAAATTAGAATTCGACGAACTGCTCGTTACCCGGTGAGAGGTAGGAGCAAAAATTGTTCGTTGATTGTAGTAGTATGACTTCGCTTAACTTTTTAAAGTGACTTGGTAATATGTTATGAATTAATTTGAATAGCGCAATCAACAGAACAACATGAAAGCTGTTGGTTGCAGTATTCAAATTAATTCATGAAAAAAATGTTACTAAGGTCCTTTTGAAAAGTTAAGCGATAATTGCTCGACCGGCAAATCATTGCGGATTTTTAACGTTTGAAATATGTTTACCCGGCGAATCTGGGATCCTATTGGAATTTCCCGTCATCAATTTTGCACGGGAATTCAAAGGGGCATTCCCAGAAATTTGATTTATGATTGCCCCCACAATTGGCACATTTAAAATTATTGGAATCTTCTCTCACAGGACAGGCGTCCTTGGCATGAGAGGTTCTACCACATGTTCCACCACATTTGCAAATCATGCATGTAACATCCATGTGACAATGTTTAGTTCCGTGACCCACTGTTTGCAATCCCGATACGCAATACAATTTCGAACGATGACCTAGTCTTTTCCCGTGGAACTACCTTCGATGAACTCTGGTCACTCAGCACACAACTCGAGCTATTAGGTAACCGAGATACGTCCAGTTCAGAGGCCTTACTGTAAATATTAAAAAACAACACATTTAAGCACGCGGTCGGCTGTGTGTCCACTTACACGGTTTCGATTGTTTATTGGGATGGTTACAAGCTGGGAGCTGCGGACTCGATCGAATAAAATTTTCAAGATATTTTGCTTGAAACTCGCAAATTTCCTCCCAGTGTTCACTGTACACGTTACGATTTTCTCACATTGAATTATCATTATGTTTATCTTTATAAAATTAATTACAAAGATTATTCGTCAATTTACCGCATCGTATATATTAGCGTGTAGAATGTTAAATTAATTCATACCCTCCAGTTATGTTGAATCCGTCGATATATTCAAAATGACGCCAGTAAATTGAAATTTGTTGAAAATGAGCTATATTTAGTATGAGTTGATTTATACGTGTACTCTCTCGTCTGCGCTCAAAATGCACAAAACCTCTCTCGATCCGATGGATACTTTTTGACAGCTTACTTTGGAGATTCTTTGACACTCGTTTCGACTCTATTCGCAGCTCCCAGGTTACAAGTACTAGATAGATGGGATACGAGCGGCCGAGCAAATCAATAGCAGACCAGCAGTGCAGATTAGATCACCATCGAAGTGAGATGCGTTACCTCGTCGTTGCTATCGTCGTCGTCATCTACGTTTGCGTTGGAGCTATGTGAATAATCATTAAATGTTTTATGTTTAATTATAAGTTGATGAAATAATTTAAGTAAATTTTAATATGATAAGAATAAAGTGCATGTTATTGAACCTCCAAGTATGCGATACGTGTTCTAGAGACAAGATTTGTGTACGTTATTGGTTGTGAAGAAGATCTCAGTAAACATGCATAGTGCTAGCAGTGTACACCGAACATAACAAACTGCAAGGGCTCCGATCTACCACATCTTAGAGGCGAATCAGCTAATGCAATCATCTTTTGGCACTTACGGCACTGAGTGGGGTTTTGGAAATTTCCCCCAGGCGTGCGGAAATGTTCCCATGTAACACGGACATGGGACATAATGCAGGCCTTTTCCAAACTTTTCATAATATTTAATTCACTTTTATTAATGTGAACTAAATAAAATTCTTTAGAAGTACTCCTCTGGGAAGCACCAGAGCGAGATTTATTTGTCATCTTAATTGCTTGGACTGGTGAAACTCCAAATAATTCAGACATTTCAATTTTAATCTCATCCAGTGATTTATCATCACTGGGGAGACTGTAGTATATTGACCACAACTCTTTATATCCTTAAATCACAACTCTTACTAACACACATTGGCTTACAATACTGTAACTACCTTATACTGTGGACATCTTGACACAGGCAATAAATGTGGACCTTGAGCTATCGGGTCTTGGTGGCGAGAAAGGGGCTTTTGATCGCTGACTGTCGTGAAGACTGGACGCATATACGACAACTGGCGACGAGAAAACCGAACAAAATGTAAATATAAAAAAAAGAAACCGCTGAATGTCTGGTTAATTGCTTCGAATTCATTGTGGATGATTCGGAAAAAAGAGAAAATTACACGGTACACTTAACACATTGGAGATGTAGGCATGATGCGAGAACAAATGTCAGTGTTCTCCTGGAAACTTGAAATGAAAAAGTTATATTCAGTGGAGAAGGCAGGAATCAATGGGTTTCTCCGGTAGAAATTGCAAGAATCGAAAGGATTCTTCAGGTATAAAGTTTATGAGTATCAGTTGGATGTTCCAAGCGGTAGCGAAAATCGTGGATTTTCCAAGATGATGGCGTACGTATGAAAAAAAAGGGGAATAGGATTATGGTTCGTTTCATCTTTGGAAACTGAGGTACGGTTAGGGTGACCATATGAAATTTTCCCAAAGGAGGACAATTCACCCAAATCATAGCGAAAAAGGAGGACATTTGGTGTAAAAGGAGGACAAAAAAAATTTGGATCGATTTTTGATTTTAAAACAAAAACAAGAGATCGTACACGGTGTGTTTGTCCGAAGAGGCTTATTTTTAAAACATCAGGATCTCTAAAACACTCACTACACGAAAGTATAGGTTTTCTTCTTTCACGTAGGTGAATTTTTAAAATGTTCTATCGGGGGTCATTTTTCCATACAATAAATCGGCTATCATTTGAGATTTCTATGCACCAAAAATAGTGAAAAAATAAAAATTGTTCTGGATCCCCCGATAGAACATTCCACATATATTTTAACAAGAAAAGCTCATCACATATAATTCGGAACATTTGGCAATAGATATCTGACAGAACATACGGTTGTATAAGGACCAGTGAACAATTTTTTTTCTTGAATGTTATTGAGAATCACAATTTAAGGCATGTAAATGAGATTGATATTGTTAACTGTATCACCAAGTTCTCGACTGGAAAAAATTCAAAACTGTTAAGATTTAGACTAAAAAAACTCAAATTAGTTCAGATTTATATTTCATTCTAGGCATGTCATAGAGGCTGCTCTTTGCCTCACATATTGAAGAAACGGACCGTGCGATAAGTTCTTAGGGCAATTCGATAAGTGTTTACTCGAAGATATTTTTGAAAATCACTGCATTTTTCTAATTCATTTTTCCCAGTTTCGATCTTTATGCTATCTTTGACACTCATGTTACTATAACTAAAGCATTTAATTTTCGATATTAACATTGATTTAATTCGAATATACTTTATATTAAAAAGCAAAAACAAATCTCGGGTACTTATTCAAAAGGACGTATGTGATTTTGTAAACAAAGATTTAAACGTGATATGTCCAAACTGATGGCACTCCCACACAAGCCAACACCAGCAACAG
>NW_026941756.1:0-44820 GCF_024139115.2 Armigeres subalbatus
TATATGGGCAACATTTCACTATTTATACCGACCATAAGCCTTTAGTAGGGATTTTTGGAAGAGAGGGTAAAAACTCAATTTATGTTACGAGACTTCAAAGATTCATACTGGACTTATCAATTTACGATTATGATATAGTATACAGACCATCCAACAAGTTGGGGAACGCTGACTTCTGTTCCAGATTTCCATTGAAGCAGGACGTTCCTGAGGAGTTAGACACAGAAGTAATTAAAAGCATTAATTTTAGCAAGGGAATGCCAATAGATTCATGTATGATCGCACAAGCAACGAAGAATGACGATTTTTTGAAAACAATAAAAGCTTTCATGCTAAGGGGTTGGCCTGAAAAAGTAGAAAAGCATTTTGTGGACGTTTTTGCGAACCAACAAAGTTTGGAACTGGTAGACGACTGTTTATTATATAAATCCAGAGTTATGGTGCCTAAAATTTACCAAAAACATATTTTGAGTCTTTGCATGGGAACCATGCGGGTATAGTTAAAATGAAGCAACTGGCACGAAGGATGGTTTATTGGTTCGGCATAAATGCAGACATAGAGAGTTATGTTAATGCATGTGAAGCTTGTAATGCTATGGCAATTGGACGTAAAGCAAAAGAGTCATCCAAATGGACGCCAACTGTGAAACCTTTTAGTAGAATACATATAGATTTTTTCTTTTTTGAACACCGTACGTTCCTTTTAATAGTAGATAGTTTCTCCAAATGGATTGAAGTTGAACATATGAAACAAGGAACGGACAGTAGCAAGGTGTTAAAGAAATTATTGGCTTTTTTTGCAAGATTTGGATTACCTGATGTTCTAGTGTCGGACAATGGTCCACCGTTCAATTCTTACCATTTTGTCAACTTTCTCGAAATGCAAGGTATAAAAGTTATGAAAAGCCCTCCATACAATCCTTCAAGCAATGGTCAAACGGAAAGGTTAGTCAGAACAGTGAAAGAGGTATTAAAGAGTTTCCCTACTGGAACCAGAAGTGGCAAAGTTGGATATGGAAGACCAGATTAGTTTATTTCTATTCAATTTCAGAAACAATAACCTGACAAATGACGGGTTCCTACCGTCTGAAAAAGTTTTTAATTATGCTCCTAAGACTATTTTGGATTTAATAAATCCAAAAAACATTATAAGTATAACATATCTGCGCCACAGTCACATCATGAGACCATTTTGGAACCTTTTAGGGAGAATCCCAGAAGATAAAAGCAGATGACGCGAAGAATAATCTGATGGCTGGAGATGAAATATGGTATAAAAACCATAATCCTCATCTCCACGCGAGATGGATAAAATCAATCTTCATTAAAAGGTATTCTCTCAACACTTTCCAGATACGGATTGGAAGCACAAACGTAATGGCGCATCGGGAGCAGATCAAGATCTGTAAGGACGCGGCATCCTGGCAAAGGCCTTAATACGTAGGCTAGAGCCCGGCGTACAGACGAACCATATGCCAGAGGCGCCGACAGAACAAGAGGAAGGCCGTGAAGACGAAGAGCGTGGGCTTTCCAGGGGAAGCAGAAAGCGGAAGCACCAAAACGTTGAGGAAAAAGCTTCAAGTGTTAGAAAATCTAAACGTAAAAAGAAATCGAACAAAAGTGATGATTATTGTTATTATAAATAATTTCAAAGGCCATACGATACAGATAAGCATATAGTTCAAAATTGAATTTCGAATTGATTATATGATTTTGTTATATGTTAAGCAACTCATTTTCTAGTTTATGAATTCGATCAAAGATTTGACAAATGTCAAGATATAGTAAGATAGAACTTCTCTGAAAGGGGGAGAATTGTTATGTACGACCCCTGCGCATTCGATAAGAACGAAATGTCAGAAATCTCGCCTGCTATGTTTACCTTCGGGTACAAGCGAGGCATCGGACCATGTAACACGAATAAAGGATTATTAGTTCTGTAGACTTCGTAACCGATCAGTCGTTTCTTGCCTGAACTCCCTGATATCACGGTTAATAGCAAGACTCAAGCCTGACTCTAAGTAATTCTCAAGGACATAAAAAAAACGATGTGTGCGAAATATGAATCATATGCAACCTGCTGTCCGAAGTTCGAATCTCTGTTTGATTCATTTCATAAATTACAAACATTGTACTTAATATTTTCTCTATATTAGTCTCATAGTTCAAAGATAAGTGCTGTACTTTGGGGTAGTAATAGTGATTAAGCCACACCTCAAAATGTGTGTTAACAGACTGAATTTATGGCAGAAAGTGCTCAAGCGTCCGAAGTTTGAATTTGTACAGTAATAAATTTCGTGTTTGAGTCAAATTGAAACCTTTCGCAAAATGAAGCTTCAATGCTCAAGCTGCCATGTATGGGGTGAGGGGAATAGGAAGCTTACCCATAAACTGTATGAAAAGGTACGCTGCAAAAGCAAGTTTACAAGGCCACATTATAACTACTGCAAACGAACTTTATTTATGGGCTCAATGACACCAGCAGAGAAATTCGGAGACGCATAGTGGCTGGAAATCGTACGTACCTTGGACTCCGCAAGACGCTCCGATCGAATAGAGTTCGCCGCCGTACCAAACTGACAATCTACAAAACGCTCATTAGACCGGTAGTCCTCTACGGACACGAGACCTGGACGATGCTCGTGGAGGACCAACGCGCACTTGGAGTTTTCGAAAGGAAAGTGCTGCGTACCATCTATGGTGGGGTGTAGATGGCGGACGGTACGTGGAGGAGGCGAATAAACCACGAGTTGCATCAGCTGTTGGGAGAACCATCCATCGTTCACACCGCGAAAATCGGACGACTGCGATGGGCCGGGCACGTAGCCAGAATGTCGGACAGTAACCCGGTGAAAATGGTTCTCGACAACGATCCGACGGACACAAGAAGGTGAGGTGCGCAGCGGGCCAGGTGGATCGATCAGGTGGAAGATGACTTGCGGACCCTCCGTAGACTGCGTGGTTGGCGACATGTAGCCGTGGACCGAGCCGAATGAAGAAGACTCTTATATACAGCACAGGCCACTTCGGCCTTAGTCTGAATAAATAATAAATAATTATGGGCTCAAAAACGGTTTGGTGAACCTTCCCAATGTTTTGACTGTTGAAATATTCATTTAAAAATAAAAAAATGTGGTCGTTGTGGCCCAGAAGGTTGGAAATTTGAAAAAATAAGATATTTTGATTATTCAAACATCTTAAAGTTTACTATTTTCCCTAGTTGATATTTTTCTTCAAAATCTATAACTGAAAAACTTTTCATTTGTGCCAAAAGGAATCAGTCTATTGGTTCAAAAGTTATGAATGTTTGAAACATTTTTTCATAACACTTTTTTTGAATATGTATTTTCGACGGGCACATTATCATAAAACCAATATTGAACATAAGACCAATCATGCATTTTTTAAGTACTTTATTACTACTAAAATCTACTCGTACGCTTATTTTTAATCGCAACAGAAAATGAGCGCCAGATAGTTGCCTAAGAAAAACATACCGCCAGAAAAAAACTTGGCCACAATATCCCTTGCTATATATCCTTAACTTCCCTCAAGGTGGGGCTGGTTGACTTCCATCGTCCGCTGAACTGACGTAGTCATCTCCTCCCCTGCCTTGACTTTCACTGCCTGTACTCTCAGCGCCATTCAAATGTTCCTCGTAGTGCTGCTTCCACCTTTCGATCACCACACGTTCGTCCGTGTGCTGCAGATGCTCCCATCCTTATCCCGGCACATTTCGGCTCGCGGCACGAAGCCTTTGCGGGATGTGTTGAGATTCTGGTAGAACTTGCGTGTTTCTTGAGAATGGCACAGCTGTACCATCTCCTCGCACTCCGCTTATTCCAGGCGGCGTTTCTTCTCTTGAAAAAAGCGGGTCTGCTGTCTCCGCTTCCGTCCATAACGTTCCACGTTCTGCCGGGTACCTTGCTGCAGCGCGACCGCCCGCGCTGCGTCCTTCTCCTCCAGAATCTGTCTGCACTCTTCGTCGAACCAATCGTTCCGTCGACTTCGTCCCATATACCCGACGTTGTTCTCCGCTGCGTCGTTAATGGCTGCTTTGACTGTATTCCAGCAGTCCTCAAGAGGGGCCCCATCGAGCTTCACCCTCTCCGGCAACGCTGCCTCGAGATGCTGCGCGTATGCAGTGGCGACATCAGGTTGCTTCAGTCGCTCTAGGTCGCACCGCGGCGGTCGTCGGTACCGAACATTGTTGATGACGCATAGTTTTAGGCGCAGTTTCACCATCACCAGATAGTGGTCAGAGACGATGTTAGCGCCACAATATGTCCTGAGGTCGATAATGTCGGAGAAGTGCCGTCCATCAATCAGAACGTGATCGATTTTGGATTCTGTCTGCAGTGGTGATCTCCAGGTGTACCGATACGGGAGGCTGTGTCGGAAGTAGGTGCTGCGAATGGCCATATTCTTGGAGGCAGCGAAATCAATTAGTCGTAGGCCGTTTTCGTTTGTCAGCCGGTGAGCGCTGAACTTCCCAGTCGGTCTAAACTCCTCCTCTTGGCCAACCTGAGCATTCAAATCTTCTATGATGATTTTGACGTCGTGGCTTGGGCAGCTGTCGAACTCACGTTCCAGCTGCGCGTAGAATGCGTCCTTATCATCATCAGTGCTTCCGGAGTGTGGGCTATGGACGTTTATTATGCTGAGGTTGAAGAACCGCCCTTTGATCCTCAACCTGCACATTCTTTCATTGATCGGCCACCACCCGATCACGCGCCTTCGTATATCGCCTAACACTATGAAAGCTGTTCCCAGCTCGTGTGTGTTGCCGCAGCTCTGGTAGATGGTATGATTACCTCTAAACTTTCGCACTATTGATCCCTTCCAACAAACCTCCTGCAGCGCTACGATGCCGGATCCACGGTCCTTGAACATATCGGCGAGCATGCGTGAGCTCCCGATGAAGTTGAGAGATTTGCAGTTCCACGAACCGAATTTCCAATCGCATGTCCCTTTTCGTCGCGGTGGTCTTCGCCGATGGTTCCGGTCCGTACTCTCTTGTTGATTGTTCGTTGCTTATGTTTTTTTAAAGGCTGGCTTGCAGGGCCTGGCATCCTAAATTTCCGGAGGACCATACCTACTCATTTCTGGTGGACCATGGTGCAAAGTTGCACTTAGAGTCCTTCGCTGGCACTCGGACGATCATCAGCCACCCCTAATATGGAGAACAGACGCTCAGTAAGATTTGCACCTCCGGAGAGGAGCAAACCACCCCCTCCCTTCCCTGTCAGCATTCGACCATAGTTCCCACCGGGGTTGGTTACCCGATCTTCCCTAAGGTTGCTCGTATCCCGGCCAGCACCACGGGAAGGTAGGGATAGGAGTAGCTGGGTAAGAGGCTAAGGACCGCAAGATGGGGTCTATTTTATTCCTTCAGGTACGCGGAGTCCCAACAAACATTGGAAGCTGAAGAAGAGCTTGTTTCATAGCAAATAAGCTTCTTCAGCTAAAAAAAAACTAGCTTGTTCAGCCTAAATTGTTTGTTAGGGTACCAATGGTACGCTTTACCCAGCATTTGCCAAGGCTTGTACATGCATACAAGTAGTCTATTAATGTCTCAAAACATGCTCAAATTTGCTATCTAGTTCCCACTGAAGAAATTTTTGAAATCCCTATAAATTTTTACGTTTTTGCTTTTCTGAGAAGATTTTTTGTACATGCGTCTATCTGTTCCTTCAAAGGTCACTCCTGACGGAATCCATGTTTCAAAGTGCTCGCGTTTTCGGGGGCACATCACTCGATACGGAGGCGGCGCATAACTGTCATTTTTGAAATCCCTACACGGAAGATGGAGAATACCCATTTAATGGAGTTTATTTACCCGTTTTTTGGAATTGTTCTGATATGTCATAAAATGGGTATTTTTCGAAAACAGAAAATGGGGGTTTTATCCCCAATAATTAGGATTGCGCATCAGACATAATTATGGGTAAATGGTACTCACAGAACTATTTGAATAAAGCGAAATCGCCATTTTTCTTTCCGCGAAAATAGCGTTGTTATAAGTGTAACGAACGCGAATCAATCAATTTGCATTTCAAACTCAAGTTGTCATTTTCGTTAAGCTATACAGCGCACCGCATGGCATATTGTTAGTTGCAATATGCGCATAGTTGATAATTCTCTGCTACCCGAGACAATTATGTCATAAACTAATCTTCTACGAAGGACCAAGAAAGAGACCCATAAATTGTAACAAAATAGTGACGCACCGATAGTGGCGGCGATAACAAAGTAGAGATAATAAGAAAGGGACCCAAAAGATAATGAGTCAAAATCAGGTAGAATATATTGTACATTCATTTATATATACGGCTTAGCATTAGTAATAAAGTTAGTTCTAGACCACAGTTCTACAGTGTATGTTTTCTACATCCGAAAAATCCGTAAGTCACCGGCGTCACATTTTGGTGAACTACCAGAGAGGAAAGTACTCGCGACGTTGTGTTGAAATTGTGCAGTGATACCGGCGCGCGGAGATCAACTAGAATAAGTGGAAAGGACTCCGACAAAAATAAAAAAAAATAAAAATTGTCGTAATAAATAGCTAGAGTGATTGATTTTGTAACGTGGTATACTGTCGCCAGGAGTGCAGTCTGAGTGTTGTGCATTGTCACAAAATTTAACTGTTACAAATCTTGAGCCAATAGTGGCAAACATTCGAAAGTTGTGAATAGATATTCACGAATCGTGTCTAAAATACCTTGTGTGTTGAATATTAAAACCCAGAGTGGTAATTCAAGTGAAACTAGGACATTGGAC
Organism: Armigeres subalbatus; assembly: GCF_024139115.2. Classification (NCBI taxonomy): domain Eukaryota; kingdom Metazoa; phylum Arthropoda; class Insecta; order Diptera; family Culicidae; genus Armigeres; species Armigeres subalbatus. The sequence continues at coordinate 6,781 of NW_026941756.1, forward strand.
ATTTTGAAAATAGTGAAACTGCAGTGTGAATTAACAAAAGGTTGGAAATACCTTTGTAAGCTGTCATCAGAAGTGAACGCGCAGATCCGGCAAAAGGAAACAGAGAAGCAAAGTAGCAGCAAACAACCAGGTGATAGTAAAGTGAACATTTGCGATGGCAAAATCAAAAGCTATGTTCCAATTCGTGGAAAATAAGAACGGAAACTGCTGTTTATGCAAGGAAGCTGACACCAAGGATAATATGGTGTCTTGTGACGATTGTGATAGGTGGTTCCACCTTAGTTGTGTGCAACTTAAGCATACGCCGACAAAAGAAGAGCGATTCCTTTGCGCAAAATGCGAATATCTGGAAAACGAACGAGCGAAATTATTGGACGTAAAAATGAAATTTGATTTAGCGAACCAGCTAAATGAATCGCTGAAAATTCAACAAGATGTGGCAAACAGACGTCAGTCTGAAGGTCCTTTAAATGTGACGAGGCAAGCCTTTAATCAAGCTTCCAAAATTTAGTGGAGAGGCTCGTGAATGGCCGAAATTCAAAAGCATTTTAATGACACATCTGCCGAAGGTAGATTTACCAATCTCGAAAATTTATCAAGATTGGAAGAAGCTCTGTATGGCCAAGCTGCCAAGAGCGTGTCAAATTTGATGATAGGGGCAGCTAATGTTCCTAAATAATGCAACGGCTTGAAGAAATTTATGGGAGACCGGAGGCTATTTATCAGCAATTATTGAACGAGCTGACAAAAACATTGAATCAACCCAAACTCCATACAATCGATATTGCTAACGCATTGGACGATTTGGTTGTGACAATGGAAACATTGGCTGCCAGAATTCCTTCATGATTATCGGTTAATTACTGACATAGTATCAAAGCTACCATTTAGTATGCAGATAACATGGACAGAAGCGCTTCAAAAGAAATGTCAGTCAGCCAACTCTCCATGATTTGAATAAGTGGCTGCAAACTCACGCAACGACATTACGGAGATTAGCACCACCTACAAGAAAGGAACAAAAGCCCAGAATCAATATTCATAACAATCCTTCAAAATGCAGTGCAACGTTTGTAAGCATGAGCATCAAACGTTCAAGTGCAACATATTGAAAACCTCAATGTTGAGCAAAGGCAACAACGAATTCAACAATTGAAACTGTGTTTTTCTTGCCTGAACAAAGGACACGGTAGTAAGTTTTGCAGAAGCAAGCGAGAATGCAAAATAGACGGTTGCAAGGGAATGCACAATCGTTTATTGCATAAATCAGCCGTCGAGAAACCCAAGGAAAATCAAAATCTGGAGAAGGACAAAACTAACAATAATCATCATGGAAATCGGAAATCAACGGTATATTATCAAATAGTACCAGTAACGTTGCAGAATGGAAAACTCTCTTTGAAACATTCGCTTTCCTTGATCCCGGCTCGTCATTAAGCCTTTTGGATCAATCGGTAGCGGATAAACTTGGGCTCCATGGACGGTCAGACCCACTGGAATTAACCTGGACGCAGAACGTTTCAAAGGAATCACCTAGCCGAAGAGTACAGCTGTGGATACGCGGACATGGAGAAAAAACTTATTCAATGAAGGATGTCAGGACCATCGAGAACATTGAACTTCCAACGCAAACATTGGATATTAAACACATGAAGAAGGAGTTCACTTATTTAGCTGATGTTCCAGTTCAGGGATATGTCAACGCCAAGCCCATGATTTTAATTGGCATGGAGCACGCTCATTTGTTGTTGACGACCGACAGAAGGGTAAGTGACGAGAACTCGCCGATGGCAGCGCGTACCAAACTATGATGGTTGATTTTCGGTAAGGTATATAGAGGTGAGCCTTCATATTCTTTTTGCATTAGAGAGCATGAAAGTACAGATTTGAGAGCAATTTTTGAAAATTATTGTTCTACTGAAAACTTTGGAGTCAACGTCGTTAATAAATTACCAAAATCAGCAGAAGTAGAAAGAGCTGAATCAATTATTAAAAATACAATTAAATATGAAAACGGACATTACTCAATAGGATTATTGTGGAAAACTGAAAGTATGAGTTTCCTCCAAGTTTTAATAATGCTTTCAAACGTTTGGAAATGTTGGAGAAGACATTAGCTAGGAAACCAGAGCTAAGAAAATGGGCAATTGAGTCATTTGAAGGATTTGTTAAAAGGGTTATGCCTGTAAGCTTAGCCCACGTGAGCTACTACAGGAACATCCAAACACCTATTATTTACCTCATTTGATTGTGAAAAATAAAAACAAAGTCCCACCTAAATCAAGAAGTGTTTGGGATGGAGCTGCAGCAGTAGAAGGAGTATCCTTTAACTCCGCACTGCTGTCAGGTCCTGACACAGTAAAATCTTTGTTCGGTGTTTTGCTAAGATTCAGAGAGTTCAAAATCGCTGTTACAGGATATACAAGAAATGTTTCAGCAAATAAAAATTGTTATGGAAGATCAGCCTGCACAAAGATACCTTTGGAGACAATGTGAGGCCGATAGGGATCCGAGCGTATATGTGATGGAATCAATGATTTTTGGATCAACGTGTTCTCCTGCTTGTGCTCAAGAAGTGAAAATTATAATGCACAGCTTTTAAGGATGATTTTCCAAAGGCTTCTGAGGCTTCTGAAAATAACTTTTATGTTGATGATTATTTGGATAGCTTTGATGAAATTAAAGAAGCATCTGAAGTTGTTCAGGGTGTTATAAATATTCAACAGTATGCTGGATTTCATCTAAGAAGTTTTATTACAAATTCGCAACAGCTTGCCAACGTTATTCCTTCAGAAAGACTTCATGTTTCAGAAATAAAATGGTTCGAGAATAAAGAAATACCAACTGATAAAGTATTGGGTATCTATTGAATACATCAACTGATTTGATCGAATTTCAATTAAAACTTGATCGATTGAATTATTAAGGTTGATTACAAAGAGAGAAACTCTCTCGTTTGTAATGAGTATTTACGATCCATTAGGGTTAATTTCGAACTTCACAATTCATGGTAGAATTCTTTACAAAATGGCATAAAGAATCTTCTGATTGGGATAGCCAGTTACCAGATAGTTTATCAAATTTTGGAACTCTTGGATAGATATGCTTAAACTTGTCACCCATTTTAAGATTCCAAGATGTATGACCTTGAAAAATGCATTATTTTATGAATTGCATATGTTCGGAGATGCTTCGGAAAATGCTTTTGCTGCCGTTGTGTATCTGAAAAGTGTTACTGAAAATGGCACTGATGTGAATATAGTGTCAGCAAAGGCAAGAGTTTCACCGAATAAAATGTTATCTATACCACGTTTAGAGTTGCAAGCAGCAATATTAGGGACAAGATTGTTGAATACCGTAAGGAAAGAATTAAGAATTTCGATTTCAAAATGCGTCATGTGGTCAGATAGCCAAACTGTCCTAGCATGGATTAATAGTCAGCATAGGCGGTATAAGCAATTCGTAGCTCATCGAGTTGCTGAAATCTTAGAAACAACTTCAATGGATCAATGGAGATATATAAAATCATCATTAAACCCTGCTGATGAAGGTACAAAAATTAAAAAGGGAGCATCATTATGGCTCAATGGACCATCATTTTAAGAAAATCAGAAAGTTATTGGCCAAACTGGACAGTAAGTATGGAAACTGATGAAGAGCTGAGAAACTATGTAAACATTCATCAAAGAATACATCCTTACTCTTTTATTCAGGACGATTATTTTTCGGACTGGTGGCGTTTGGTTAAGCGAACTCTAATAATAAAAAAGTTTACCGATTGGGTTAAAAATAAAACAGATTTTGATCGTAGCACTAATTATGATGATGTAAAATTGGTTGAAAACGCGATATTCAAAAAAGCTCAATGGGATTGTTTCGCGGAGAAAGTAACATTACTGAAAGAAGGTAAAGAAATAGAAAAATCCAGCAACTTACGAAAATTGAGTCCAATGCTTGATAATCATGGAGTACTCAGAGCAAGAGGAAGATTGGAACACGCAAGAAGCATACCCGAATCAGCAAGAAAGCCTATTATATTACCATATGAACATAATATTTCTTTTTAATTGTAAAGACATATCATGAACGGTATTTGCATCAGAATGACAATGTCGTAATTGCAGCTATTCTTCAAAAGTTTTGGATTATTAAACAAAGGTCACTTTTGAAAAAGGTCAAGAAATATTGCCAAGAATGCATTATTGCTAACGCAAAACCAGTACCACCCATGATGGCAATTCCTTTACCAGATTATCGGACTGAATCTTTCTTGTATCCATTTACGCATACTGGAGTGGATTACTTTGGTCCATTTGAAGTTGCAGTAAAACGATCAAGAGAAAACGTTGGGGTGTGATTTTTACATGTATGTCTAGTAGAGCAGTTCACATCGAAATGGCTGAGAAGTTAGATACAGATTCTTTTATTGTCTGTTTGCGTAATTTTCAAAACAGAAGAGGAAAAGTTAAGCACCTTTACAGCGATAATGGCACGAACTTTGTTGGAGCTGACAATGAATTAAAAGAACTAATTGTGAATATTGATAAAAGAATGAGAAACGGTGATGCGGCAGCATTAGCCTTAAAATGGACATTCAATCCTCCCGCGGCATCGCATTTTGGCGGAGTATGGGAGAGGCTTATTAGAATCATAAAGTTATCACTATACAAAATGCTGAAGCAGTATGGTAGTCGTTTACCACGACCAGCAATTTTAAGATCTGCTCTGATCCAAGTAGAATTTATTTTAAACTCTCGTCCTTTAACACACATACCAGTAGAAGATATCGACGACGAAATAATGACACCATTTCATATTCTAATTGGTCGTGCTGGAGAATATGTACCACCTTATGATCCAACAGCAATTCACTTAGAAAAACATCATTGGAAAGGTTCAAAACTATGGGAAATATTTTGGGATCGGTGGACGAAAGAGTACCTTCCATTGTTGTTGAAACGAAATAAATGGACTAATCAAATTGAACCTATTAAAGTTGACGATATTGTTGTAATAACTGATGATAAGGCACCTCCTGGAACATGGTTGAAAGGTCGAGTAATCAGTGTTAGAATGGCTAAAGATGGACAAGTAAGATCTGCTGACATTAAAACATCTAAAGGTATTTATAAAAGGCCAGCCGTCAAAGTGGCAGTTTTAGATGTTCGGAAAATTCAAAAGCCAAAGCCATCTTTAGAAACAAATGATGATTTATTTCAACAAACTCAAAACTTTCAAGGAAGGCATGACACAATTCCACTTTCAGAACCGAAGAAACTAGATTCACCAGATTTAATCCCGAATCAAAATGAGGAACATGATATATGAACAAGGCGAAAGACGTGTAGCATCTTCTGTAGTTTATAAAATTTTAGCTGGACAAAATCCTAATACTCAAGGCTTTAGATTTGATGCTTTATTATCTGAGAAAAATAATTGATGGTGCAATACATAAGTACTGGAACAAAGTGTTGTCTTGGAGCACATGGTTGGGAAACACTACGTCAACATTCATCGGTATTTACCTATTCGCTCGAGGTTTAAAATTTATTGTTGATACAATCATACATAGTCAGATATTATATGACATCTATGGTTTCAGTTGAAACTAATAGCATCATTCTGGGACTCATTAACTAATTTTTGTCGCATAAAACATTAGAAGGGAGACGGTAAACAAAAGGGAAAATAATAGATGTTCAGAAGAGAATCAACAACCAAACAATGAAACAGAAGAAACAGAAATGAACCTGTATAGAGGAAATGTGTATCCAAAATCAACACAAATGTCTAGTCCTAAGTAAAAAGACAATATCAATATCATTTCATAATAAGTAATAAATCGCTTATCGACAGTTATTATTGTAAATCTAGTAGATTTACGGGGTCCGAATGTAACGAACGCGAATCAATCAATTTGCATTTCAAACTCAAGTTGTCATTTTCGTTAAGCTATACAGCGCACCGCATGGCATATTGTTAGTTGCAATATGCGCATAGTTGATAATTCTCTGCTACCCGAGACAATTATGTCATAAACTAATCTTCTACGAAGGACCAAGAAAGAGACCCATAAATTGTAACAAAATAGTGACGCACCGATAGTGGCGGCGATAACAAAGTAGAGATAATAAGAAAGGGACCCAAAAGATAATGAGTCAAAATCAGGTAGAATATATTGTACATTCATTTATATATACGGCTTAGCATTAGTAATAAAGTTAGTTCTAGACCACAGTTCTACAGTGTATGTTTTCTACATCCGAAAAATCCGTAAGTCACCGGCGTCACAATAAGTTTATCCTCGAGTTTATCGATAGAAAATAAGATAATAAATTACGATTTTAATGGAGAAGCAACGATGTGTCGTATTTTCGTAGTATTCGAGGTAAGTTCTGAATGTTTTCAATTCTGAATTATTTATTATCCTCCCGCTGTTATCCGTGCAGTAAGTGAATACAATCAATATTCTTTCTAATTTCATTATCTTAGAGTGAATTTGTTGACCAACTGTGACAGTAGCAGCAGAACTAAGCATCAGCGGCTGCAGAAAATATTTCCACAGGAATCATCGTTTCGAAGCGACCAAATAGTCGTTTCCTGAAATCAAATTTTTTGCATGTTTCGGAAACGGCTGTACCCATTTGAAAGTGTTTTTGTTGTCCAAATACGATGAAAATTGATGGAATAAATATAATAATTTATGATAACAGATACTTTATTCGACTTTGATTCAATTAATGTATTTTTGATTTCTATATCCGAACCTGAACCTTTTGTTTATGAATAATAAGGATTTTTTACCCATTTCTGATCGAAAATGCCAAGAGTGAAAAATACCCATTTAGTGAAGTTTGATGAGCTTACCCATTAATGGATAAACGCGATTTACTCATTAAATGAGTTATGCCGCTTTCCTTCAAAATGGGTACGAGAATACCCATTAATGGGTACTTGAAAATGTCCGTGTATAAATTTTTACGTTTTTGCTTTTCTGAGAAGATTTTTTGTACATGCGTCTAGGAAGGAACGTGGAGGAACAGCCAAAGGTCACTCCAATAGAGGTAATAAACTATAGAGGACGATTGTCGCTGCGGTTCCCTTTGTTATCGTCCCCAAACATGTTGGGTACCTATCTGTCAAAACGTTCCGATTTTTCCTTTGTTGACATTTAGTGCCCTATCCTCGCCAGCAAAAGATGTTTCGCCAGTGACGACAGCGACAAGCGTCCTCTATAGTTTATTACCTCTATTGTCACTCCTGACGGAATCCATGTTTCAAAGTGCTCGCGTTTTCGGGGGCACACCACTCGATACGGAGGCGGCGCATAACTGTCATTTTGGTTGATTTAGTTTTGCTGCGTCGCAGCATGCGTGAAAAAATAAAAATGACAGTTGTGCGCCGCCTATATATATATCTATATATAATTACGCTCAAATTTGGCGCAAATATTCTTTGCATATTAAAGAATGTTGTGATCAAATTTCATAAATGACAATAATAGAACAAAACCTGCTAAAGCCGTCATTTCCCCTACGAGTTTTTCGATGAAATTCTCAACAATTTTCCATGACAAATTCAGGAGAAATTATTGGTCTTATTCAGGTTTTTTACAGCCAGTTTCCATTTCACAGGCATATATAGATGACAATTCCGAAGAAATTCATGAGAATTTCCCTGCAAATTTTTTTAGATTTTTTTTCGAAAAAAAAAGTCCAAATGAATAAGTTTTGGAGATCAAAGATGTCACAAACCTCTATAACTCTATAGTTTACCGATCATAATCTGTCATTTCATAAAGTTAATTTATTTTATACCTCTGTGGTTGGTCACCGTTGGAGACATTCCCGAATGGACACTACAGAACAAACACCCGAAAGCAGCTCACCCAGAATCAAGAAGAAACTTTTACCTGGCTCTTCACATAACTTTTGCGCCTGTTGACATAAAGTAAACAGAAGACGTCATAAAGACAAACTGCCCTGGTTGTCCATTAGGCAAGTGGCGTTGGGTGCAACAAATAGCAGGATAGATCTCTGCTTCCTAATCTCAATACAAACTGCGATTACCCGAGACACGCAAAAACCATTCAATAATGAGATCTACTGATGGGCCGCTTGTTACAAACAGTTGCAAACACCGGCTATAAAATAAATGCGGTAGCTGCGGAACAGGTTTAGTCTCTAATCGCTATTCAAACGACAGTCGCGCGTGCTGATTCTAAAAGCAGCAACAATGCTGCTCAATCCGAGCAACCTCCTGTGGGCCGTGGCCACCGGGCTACTGATCTATCGCTGTTTTCGGTTCATGTTCGATCGACCACCAAACTTTCCCAGCGGTCCACCCCGGCTTCCGCTGCTCGGAAGCTATCTGATCATGCTGATGATCAACTATCGGCACCTGCACAAAGCCGCCCTGCGGCTGAGTCAGCTCTACCGGACCAAGATCCTGGGCATATATTTGGGAGACTATCCCTCGATTGTGGTGAACGATTTGGCTATCGCAAAGGAAGTCCTGTCCCGGACGGAATTCGATGGCCGTTCGGATCTGTTTCTGGCGCGCCTGCGGGAGCGGAACTTTCGCAGGCGGGGCATATTTTTCACGCAAGGGCCACACTGGAAGGAGCAGCGGCGATTTGTGCTGAGGCATTTGCGGGACTATGGTTTCGGAAGGCGTTTCGAAGAATTGGAAGCGGAAACGCGGAACGAAATGATGACGCTGCTGGATGTGCTTCGATATGGGGCGAAATATGATCATGAACGGTTGTTCGCAAAGGACGGTTATGTGAATTGCCCAGACGCGTTTTACGGACTGCTGGGCAATGTGTATTTTCAAGTTTTCTGTGGAGAGCGGTTCCCGCGAAAGGATATGGCACTGTTACTTGAGTGAGTACTTAATCTAAGTCAGTGGAAGCATAATAGGGAATTATTTCACATACACATACACAATTATTTCACATACACGGCAGATACGAAATCCGATGACTTAAATTTCTAAGTTCTTTTAAAATGTGTGACCTTCCTTATGTCAAATAATCCACGTTATCACTAAGTTTAACTAACCTAGATCAAACAGAAAGAATCTTATAAAATATGTTCTGTTGTGGTACCTATAAATCTTCACACAGTACAATAGCTCATGCAAAATAAGGCTCGCTCAAGCTTATCTTGTTTGAAGTCTTGTAATTAGTAGGCATAACTTATTATATTTACCTGCATCTCGTGTTTGGTTTCCCTACCTTTTTTGCATTTTTTTTTTCACAAAGATACAGAATCAGCTGTTGAGACTTGAGCTCGTTTTATAAATCCCAATACAATATTATCTTGGTCAAAAATGACCGAAATGGAAAGTATAAAAAATAAGTTGAATCATATTTATGGTAGGGTAGTGAGCTAATTCCCGTCGTAGTTGGTAGTGCCTGGTTTTCAAATCTAATTTATACGCTATCTCAACTACTTACTCTGACTAAGTTGTATGTAACACGTATTTTAGAGTTCCTAGTTTTCATTGTGTACTATTAGCGCATTGAACAAATCATAGTTTATTGAGAATCGGCAAACAAAAACACCCTTCAAAATTTTTAAATTTGTCTTGTGAAAATCTGTTTCCGTCCATGAGAATTTTCATTCGTCCAGTCTAAAATTCGATGGATTGCTGTCAAACAAATCTGTTGGTATTGGTGTGCGATTTCTACAAGTACACCAAATTTGTTTTTTATGCGGTATCATACCGTGTTAAATGAAAATAACAAAAAATTTAACCGTCTAAGACGAGTTAAGTACTCTCCATTTAATTCCACCAATTATTTTCGATATCTTTGCAGATACGTATTTCGACCACAACTGCGTAACCAATGATCTTCAGGCCTGTTTTGTAAATGTAATGTACCCATTGTGGTACAAATAACAGAACCTGCATATGGAAAATCTTCGTGGTTATCCAAGAAATCCCTGAAGTGAAAGTCATCAGGTCTTCAGGCATAACTAATGATCTATAGGCCTGTTTTGTAAATGTAATGTACCCGCTGTGGTACATATGATATATTGTGTATATGGAAGATCTTCACGGTTATCCAAGAGATCCCTGAAGTGAAGGCCTTCAGATCTACACGCGTAACCAATGATCTACAGGCCTGTTTTATAAATGTAATGTACCCATTGTGGTACATTTGATAAAATCTGCATATGGAAGATCTTCACGGTTATCCAAGAAATCCCTGAAGTGAAGGCCATCAGGTCTACAGGCATAGCCAATGATCTACAGGCCTGTTTTGTAAATGTAATGTACCCATTGTGGTGCATGTGATAGAATCTGCATATGGAAGATCTTCACGGTGATCCAAAAAATCCCTGAAGTGAAGGCCATCAGGTCTACAGGCATAGCCAATGATCTACAAGCCTATTTTGTAAATGTAATGTGCCCATTGTGGTACATATGATAGAATCTGCATATGGAAGATCTTCACGATTATCCAAGAAATCCCTGAAGTGAAGGCCATCAGGTCTACAGGCATAGCCAATGATCTACAAGCCTGTTTTGTAAATGTAATGTACCCGTTGAGTTACATATGATTTAATATGCGTATGGAAAGTCTTCACGATTATCCAAGAGATCCCTGAAGTAAAGGTCTTAAGGTCTACACGCGTAACCAATGATCTACAGGCCTGTTTTGTAAATGTAATGTACCCATTGTGGTACATATGATAGAACCTGCGTATGGCAGATCTTCACGGTTATCCAAGAAATGCCGGAAGTAAAGGCCTTCAGGTCGACACGCGTAACCAATGATCTTCAGGCCTGTTTTGTAAATGTAATGTACCCATTGTGGTACATATGATAGAATCTGCATAAGGAAGATCTTCACGATTATACATGAAATCCCTGAAGTGAAGGCCATCAGGTCTACAGGCATAACCAATGATCTACAGGCCTGTTTTGTAAATGTGATGTACCCGTTGTGGTACATATGATAAAATGTGCGTATGGAAGATCTTCACGGTTATCCGAGAAATCCCTGAAGTGAAGGCCATCAGGTCTACAGGCATAGCCAATAATCTACAAGCCTGTTTGGAAATGTAATGTACCCGTTGAGGTACATATGATATAATATGCGTATGGAAAGTCTTCTCGGTTATCCAAGAGATCCCTGAGGTACAGGCCTTCAGGTCTACACGCGTAACCAATGATCTACAGACTTGTTTTTTAAATGTAGTGTACCCATTGTGGTACATATGATAGAACCTGCGTATGAAAGCCGTTCGCGGATATCCAAGAAATACCTAAAGTGGAGGCCTTCAGATCGACACGCGTAACCAATGATCCAAAAGCCTGTTCTGAATATGTAATGTACCCATTATGAAGAGAGCATGCACCATGTTTGAAACCGGAAAATTGATCTTTAGTTCCGCGTTTAGATCGAAAGGCCGTACTCTAGGAATTTCTTGGATGACCAAGAACTAACAGGGGTTAGACAAAAATGTTAAGATAGGCAAATTTTTGCCGAAGTTCAAGTGATAAAATTGGAACCATCGGACGCGGAAACTCTTCTAGTTTACTATCCTTATGCAAAACCTGAGATTGGTCCCCGCCAACCGGAGATGTTCCGGGTTTTCCGAGGGTACGTTCAAGGTGCATTTTTCCACTGCTTGTCAATTTATATGACGTTAACTTTCATCATGTTTCATGCTTTGTCCAAAAACTAGAACTAATATGCCGACCAATGGTGGCTGTATATCGTGAATCCATCAAAACTACGCAGAGATATGGCCATTTCCGTAAAAACGGTTCTGGGAACATGATGAAATTATAACAGATCGGAATAATGCAAATATGAGTATCTAACTTCATGGCTTTGCGAGACGATGATTACAGAAACATTTCCAAAATGATAGTGATCACTGCCACCCTTATAGCAGGTTCCAAGGCCCTTCCCGATACAGCCGGTTTTGGCACCATCTGGAACCATGCATATATGGGTGTCAAAATTCATGTTTTCTCAAGACGATGAATATAGGATCTTTATTAAAGATATTTTGAAGACTGTCAAACTCACTGGCCAATTTGTAACAGGTTCCGGATGTTCTGCGGAAGTGATATTTATTCAGGGTGTATGGCCAATCCCGTACCGTTTTCACGAAAATGGGCATATCTCTGCGTATACCTAATGGATTTTGGATCTGCACCCAGCATTGATCAGCATATTAGTTCTAGTTTCTGGGGAAAGTATAAAACAAGATGTCAGTAAACGTCACAAAAATTGACAAGCAGAAGAAAAAATGCAATTTTAACATACCCTCAGAAAACCCGGAAAGCCTCCGGTGGCCAAGAACCTAACTCAGGTTTTGCATGAAGATAATATACTATAGAAGATTTTGCGCGTCCAATGGTCCCAATTTCATCGAAATCGGGTTTTTCTACGCAAAGTTATGCTTATTTGAACTTCGACAAAATTTTGCCTATCTCAACCTTTTTGTCTAACCCCTGTATGCTGTGAACACATTCTGTTCTTTGTACTACAGAAAGCATGTACCATATTTGAAACCGGAAAACTAATCTTTAGTTACGTGTGTAGATCGAAAGGCCTTACTCCAGGGATTTCTTGGATGACCAAGAACATATGTTGTGAACGCATTCTGTTCTTTGTACTTTAGAGAACATGTACCATATTTGAAACCGGAAAATTGATCTTTAGTTACGCGTGTAGATCAAAAGGCCTTACTCCAGGGATTTCTTGGATGACCAAGAACATATGCTGTGAACACATTCTGTTATTTGTACTACAGAGAGCATGTACCATATTTGAAACCGGAAAACTGATCTTCAGTTACGCGTGTAGATCGAAAGGCCTTACTCCAGAGATTTATTGGATGACCAAGAACATATGCTGTGAACGCATTCTGTTCTTTGTACTACAGAGAGCATGTACCATATTTGAAACCGGAAAATTGATCTTCAGTTACGCGTGTAGATCGAAAGGCCTTACTCCAGGGATTTCTTGGATGACCAAGAACATATGCTGTGAACACATTCTGTTCTTTGTACTACAGAGAGCATGTACCATATTTGAAACCGGAAAACTGATCTTCAGTTACGCGTGTAGATCGAAAGGCCTTACTCCAGAGATTTATTGGATGACCAAGAACATATGCTGTGAACGCACTCTGTTCTTCGTACTACAGAGAGCATGTACCATATTTGAAACCGGAAAACTGATCTTCAGTTACGCGTGTAGATCGAAAGGCCTTACTCCAGAGATTTCTTGGATGACCAAGAACATATGCTGTGAACACATTCTGTTATTTGTACTACAGAGAGCATGTACCATATCTGAAACCGGAAAACTGATCTTCAGTTACGCGTGTAGATCGAAAGGCCTTACTCCAGAGATTGATTGGATGACCAAGAACATATGCTGTGAACGCATTCTGTTCTTTGTACTACAGAGAGCATGTACCATATTTGAAACCGGAAAATTGATCTTCAGTTACGCGTGTAGATCGAAAGGCCTTACTCCAGGGATTTCTTGGATGACCAAGAATATATGCTGTGAACACATTCTGTTATTTGTACTACAGAGAGCATGTACCATATCTGAAACCGGAAAACTGATCTTCAGTTACGCGTGTAGATCGAAAGGCCTTACTCCAGAGATTTATTGGATGACCAAGAACATATGCTGTGAACACATTCTGTTATTTGTACTACAGAGAGCATGTTCCATATTGGAAATTGGAAAATTGATCATCTACGTATCCTTTCTCTGTATCACAAGGAACATGTACCATACTTAAAACAGGACTGCAAATCTTTGTTCCTGAGCTCAAGCCATTTTTTGGATAACTGGATGACTTATCTGTGACTTCATGCAGAATAACTATCATTTCGGTCAATTTTGAAAGTCAAATTTGAAAGTTTATTTCGGTTATAGTTAACCAAAAATTTCCTAGTGCAATCCCATTTCGACCGCATAACAATGGTTCTGATTGTGCTGCCATTCAGTTAAATGCCTCAGTCTGTCGAACAACTAACACACATGCTTAACATGTACATGGGTAATGCTGCCAGCAAATTTCTATTATGAAATTATTTCTCCTGTTTCAAACTTTTGGAATAGTAGAAATTTTTTGTATGAATGACGAATGTGCATGAAAAATATTTATTCGGAAGACTTTACTTTTATTACGCTAGCGGAAAATAATTGAAAAACCTACTTTTATTGGCTGCATGATGTATTATCAGATGTGTAACATAAGATTATTTCAGTTCAAACCGCCAGTTTGGCAACGCGTCGACTATAAACAAGGCGACGAAGAAAATAAATTTCAAACGCTCTAAAGTTTGAAAAAACAGATCATTTAAACACCTTCCGGTAGTTATTTTTCAATTAGTTTTCACTTCAGCAATAAACATTGCTTTTATTAAGTGCGCAGTGAGAAATTTATGTGAAAAAGTGCGGTGAAAATCAGTGAATTACGTTGATTTTGGTGACGGTGTTGCGCGTCTTTTACAGCAGTGAACGAACTGGATTTTCCTTCGTCGCACGGAAAACGTAGGAAATTGTGCAAAAAGTCACAGTCGCAAAGTTAAATTTAACTGTATTTCAAGTAAGTAACACCGGAATGTAATTTAAATGAATGCAGATCGTAGTGTACACTTTTTTCTATCTCATCGGATGATTAGTTTATTATGTTAGTTTACGATTCGCGAGTATTTAGTGATTTAGAATTTGATATGACGGATACTAGCGCCATGGACGAATTAGCGCATAACCCTAGAGAGGTGCGCAGTTGTACGGAAAAAGGCCTACTTTATCAAATCAAGTCTTTCTAAACTGTTGTGGGACATTTTTTTTATTAACTAATTTTATTTGCTAATTATCTCTAGACCAACATTTGAAAAAGGCGTAACAGCCAAAATTTATTTCTTCTGATTCCTCGTCTACATACATAGCTATATATGCAGACGAGGAATCAGAAGAAATAAATTTTGGCTGTTACGCCCTTTTCAAATGTTGGTTTAGATCTAATACATGCATTCATTAATCAACTGAGATCGAAGTGTGCGTCGATCGCAACCGGTCGCATGTTTCGCTGTCAAGCGATTAGGTACTTTTTGTGATATCCCTTCCAGCTGAAACTTTAATTTCATCTACTGATTTACTTGTGCAAGCAGAGGGTTAACTCCGTTTTCCATGTCACTGAACATCTTCTTCTTCTTATTGGTATTACATCCCCACACTGGGACAGAGCCGCCTCGCAGCTTAGTGTTCATTAAGCTCTTCCACAGTTATTAACTGCGAGGTTTCTTAGCCAGGTTACCATTTTCGCATTCGTATATCATGAGGCTAACACGATGATACTTTTATGCCCAGGGAAGTCGAGACAATTTCCAATCCGAAAATTGCCTAGACCGGCACCGGGAATCGAACCCAGCCACCCTCAGCATGGTTTTGCTTTGTAGCCGCGCGTCTTACCGCACGGCTAAGGAGGGCCCCACTGAACATATATTCATCTAATCGCAAAACAAAGAAATACAGCACCAATCTCGTCGCTTCTTTTTGCTAACACGCGTGCTCAATGGTGAAAAAAAAATCTGTGAACCAATTGTAATTCCTTCATTCTTTTCAAATCCCCCAACCAAATCATCATGATTATTCATTGATAACTGATCATAGCCGATAATAATAAATACACTTTGTTTATTGAAAAATTCCATTTTTTTAATAATCTACTTTTTTTTATGGTTACATATGGCCTAAAAAATTTTTACTTGTATCACAGACAAACAGACATAACACATTGATCATTTACTAATCAAATTCATCGTCGTTCAAACACTAACGACATCCCTTGATTTCAGTTAGTTGAGCAAATCACGAACCAGATGGCGATAGTGAGCAAACGTCAAACTCGAGCAAAAACGATGCGCGCGCCACGAGTGATCGATTGGCCAACTAATAATTATTTGAATTGACCAGCAAATCAGTGAACGATGCAAATTTTACGAGTGTTATGTCTGTTTGTCTGTGCTTGTATAAAGCATCGAATATTCGAGAATGTTTCGAATTTTGTTCTATGAATTATTACTTGCCATTGTTTTGAGGATTTTGCACAACATGTTTTTCAGCTATTATTTAATTTTTTTTTCATAAATATTACTCCATGCGATCTGTTTTTGGCACTCATTTAACAAGCAATATGGATTTTTAAAATTAAATAATTGCATTCGGACGAGAACTTCAAATCAATAGCGACTAGCCAAGCGACTCGCCCCAAAAAACATTAAAAGATATTTCGAGCTCTCGTTCTCACTAATGCAACTAGTTTTTTACTTTTTGGAGCAATATGGTCTATGTCATTAGTAGACCCGTAATGCTGGGTAGACACCTTTACGTGGTGTGTTACGGGGTAAGATCTATCACGGTTACATTGCCAGCTACAGGCAAAACCTGATCCAACGATTACCTTCCTCATTATCCAACTCCGTGGTACTCATGAGGGTGTCGCTAAGTCGGTGGCCTCTCGTTACGTAAGTACTACATCAACACCTTCCTCTCTCCAGTTACGGTGAATACTTAACGTATATATCTGGGTGCTGCTGATAGAGCGGCTTTTCTGCTCTCAAGCGAGTAGAGGAATAGTTTGAAAAGACTCTCATGAGCCATATTATTTTGCAGTTACTTAGCTGTCACACATTTCCCGCTCTTCGAAATTTTCTTACCATGCTGCATGAGGGTACTCAAATGCGCGAGACTCTACGAGACTTTGTGATGGTTTACATACATTCCTCTCTGGAGGTGCAAATCTTACTAAGCGCAGGGTTACTGATTCCTACATAGCATCATCTTTCGCTTGAGATGCCGCTCGGTTATGAATACCACAGCTTTTGTTCGTGTGTATTCGTCACGCGTGAGAACACGATACGCAATGAACCAAACCATACATTTTGGGCTTCCCTTTTCATCCGTGCTTTTGCCAATCACTGAGTTACCAGTATCTGCAAATTGGAAGCAAACGGCACTCACCAGTTATTCGTATCTGCACGGATTCTTGCTTTGCGTATAAAGTGTTCATCGGATTCCTTGTTGACTGCATCACGAGCGATGGATCGCCAAAACGCATCGCGAGTGATGATGATTGGGTATGATTGGAAGTTGTAGGGAGCGTTACACAGGATTCTCTTATGGATATAAACCTAGACGTTCTGCTTTAGCCTTTCGGAACATTTGAAGCGCGAGCCCACGAGCTTTGTATTTAGTACATTCAGACGTTAATTATTGTTATATCGCTTCAAACATAAAAGATAGACGCTTACAGTCTTCATTAAAGTTATTTGGGAGATCTAGGGCTTTTAGTTGAAGATGAGTTCAGGGATGCATCCGCTTGACAGCGGTAGCGTATGTGCGACAACGTAATGGGGTCGAAACTTATACGATTTTACTCTTTGAAAGTCAGACGAATCTAAACAATAAATTAACAAAAACAACAATAAGACGCAATATTTACATGGTATTAAACTCGAATAAATGTTTGTTATACATTAAACAGTTCAGAAACATTGGAAAATTTGTGGCAATATATTTGCCACTGCCTTGCAAGCGCAATTTCAGCAACAACAAAAATAAATAAAATATTTTTAAAAATTAGGTTTTACGCTGGGTGCTGCGGATAGAGCTGCTTTTCTTATAAAGTTTCATATAAAGTTTCAAAAAATCTAATAATGATGTTTTACATTAGATGTTATTAAAATTTTGCTGAGTAGTTCATCATTCGATAGATTACCGTGAAACAATTTAGTTAGGGTTAAACAGTGTTTGGTTCTGTGCAGTCAGGTTGTGCAAATTCTTAATGGAACTATTATGCGAGTACTTTCAATATTGAACGCACATGACTTTGTATTTTTGGACATACAAGATCACCACTATCCATTCCCGAGTAGACGATAATAGTTCGATAATATCAAATGTTGATAGGATAGCACAATAAGATATGGACATGATTGATATGAGAGATAAAAGATCAGACGATAATATCAATATTTTACACCAAAAAAATCATGAGAAGACCAAGTTATGCTATTTGTAATAAGTGATCAATATCATGTGCCATTAGTTCTTATAGGTTCTTATTCATAGCATATGGGTCATTCCATATGAAGTGACCGAGAAAAAATGCAAACGTGCAATCGACTTTCTTAGAATTACATGGAATTTTGACCAAATGTTTATGTATGGGTTATACTTCAAAATCCCAAATTTCGTAGTGATTGGACCTCCCCACGATTAATACGACCATCCCCCTTTTCGAACAAATGTATGAAACTCATCATTTTGATTTGTTAATATCTCTGGAACTGTGAGGTCTATAATCAATTTAAGGTAACCATTCGAAAGAAGATTTTTCAAGGAATTTATAAAAAAATATTTTTTGATGTGCAGTGTTGCCAAATGAACAATTTTCAAGTTTTTGTTCGAAAAATGCATTTTTTACCCAATGAGTATATTTTGATTTAAAAAATGACCTCACCAACGTATTCTTTGGCCATTTTTACATTGGAAACACTTGAAACCCCGAGGTATTATGTTCAGATCTTGAGATAAAAGATTTTAAAAATAAAAAGTCCTTTTTTCACTGTGAACATTGAAAATTTTTACTAATTTCCGAACATACACACACATTTGCATTGACACATACACACATACACAGCTCGATTGGTTGCTCCCCCACTTTCCGCATCGCGATTGGAATTTTTATGAAGATCAGTATGGATTTTTTTTTTGCATTTTTGTTCCTAGAGGCTTTATTTTATCGTTAATTTAATCATTTGACTTAATACGTTACCATATTGTCTGAAAAATGCTGAAAGAGTTTGCTGAAGAATAAGCATTGCTGGAAATATTACAACGCTTCGAAGATTTATTATTGAAATCATATGCAAAAAATCAATGTTTCTGCCAACACTATCTGGCGAACTGTGGTTGTTAGACGACAAAATCATTTCTCATTCCGAAATTTTCCTTTGAAAATTAATCCGGATAACTACAATTTGTTCCTCAGCCCTAGAAGATTAATTTTTTTGAAATATTGCTCAATTGAATGATTGTAGTTTGGCAGTGCTGGCAGAATAAACAATTTTGAATTATCTAGGAGTTAAAAATGCAATAAATACAAAAAAAATGAATAGCAAATATTATCCAATTATTTTCAAAATACAGAAAATAAAACCATTATCTCAAAGAAGACCATTTTTATGATGTTTAGTTTTGGTCTACTATTTTCATATTTTGATAATATACATGCACAGATGACAATTTTCGATTGCTTGGTGAGTGAATGAGAGCTCATGGCTGTCGTAAAATCACATTTGCGTGCTGTGAAGTGTGGGTTTTATTGCCGTGATAGTAAGATAAAAACTTTTCGTGGATAATTCTCCTCTGGTTGACTAGTATTGACTTCTTCTTCTTATTGGCATTACATCCCCACACTGGGACAGAGCCGCCTCGCAGCTAAGTGTTCATTGAGCACTTCCACAGTTATTAACTACGAGGTTTCTAAGCCTGATATGGTATTGATTTGTAGCCGCGCGTCCGTCTTACCACACGGCAAAGGAGGGCCCCTTGACTAGTATTGATATTAAATAAGCTTTTCTTCTGCCTTGTGTATAATTACAAAATTCGTTTGAAAATAGCATCCAACGTTCTTTGCCAATTTCAACCCTCTTACCACCCACTTGTCACAAATAGTCACAAATCACTTACCCTCTCCTTCTGTACGTACAAGTATCATTTACATAATGATTTGCCTTTTCATACACTATTTTTCCACAATAACATAGTGAAAGTCTACTTCCTTATGAGCTACTTTATTTTTCCCTTTCTCCATAGTATTGTATACCAATCGACTCAGCTCGACAAATTAAGGTGATGTCTTTGCGTGTGCGCAGAAAAGTTTCACCCACTTTTTAGGCACTTGCCCTTAACCGATTTGCTCACAACATGTTGCATTTTACGGGAAATCCTGTCCCATTGTTTCCTATTTGAATTAAACATATGGTCAAAATACTATTTTCAAAATGCACCATTCCCGCAAGGTAAATTAATCAGGGTTTTAGATAATCATATCGTTTCTTCTGTCGTAATTGCCTCTCGTATGTCTTTCTTTTGCTGTTTTTAAGAAAATGTTTGTTTCTATGATTAAAACACGTGTTTTTAGGTTCACTTAATCTAACGTTATTTGGTAAGAATAAAATAGTATAAAAAAGATTTCAGCTCCGTAACGCTTAACAGCATTTGAGCCGAAAGCTTTTGAAATTAATTAATGAATTATAAAATTTCAAAAAAAAATTGTCCATAGCAGGTGAAATACTATAGTACCTATGTGAGTAATAGTTTAATAGTACGCTTTACAACAATACAGAAAAGCTATTTCTTCCATAGTGACTACGTTGCCAAGTACATTATTTTCTATTCAAAGTTACACGTTTTACAATTTCTTTTAAGAAAACAATATCTTTGAATTCTTGGCAATTCCATAAAAACACTCTAGCAAAAAGGGTAAAGGTTAGGTATGCATAACAAAATCTTATGTGATTGATAAGTTCCATATGAATCATATAACATTCAAAACTCTATAACTCGAGAACGGCTCATAATACCTTGGGGTTTCGAGTGTTTCTTATGCAAAATTCTCTGGAGAACACGATGCTGGTGTTATTTTTCAAATAAAAATATACTCATTGGCAGAAAAATACCATTTTATATTTAAAACGCAAAAACAATACAGATGGCAACACTTCTACTGAAAATCGATATTTTTCTCAAAAAGTTTGAAGAATTCTCTTCAAAATGCATAAAAAGAAGTTATTTGTAGCTTTAAAACTGTCCGAGATATGAGTCGTTCAAAAATATGGTTTTTACAAATCGTCAAAAACGGGGGGTGCTCGGTTTGTCAAATCATCAAATAAATTTGGATTTTTCCATATAATCGGTAGATAAATAAATCCACAAAATTTGATAAAAATCGGTGTAAGTCGATTACAAGTGGTTCGGTCACTTGGTATGGAATGACCCATATGTTGATATTTTAATGATATTTGTAATTTTTGATATATTTGCCTGTTCTTTTATCTCTCATATCAATTAAGTCCACATCATGTTTTATTATTCTGCTCATGGCTTCTGCCCGGGTTGGGTTAACTCAAAAGTGATGAAAAGTGAAATTTTATTGTTATGTGAGTGGGGAAGTACAGGAGTTTCGATGAAAATTTATTTAGGAATCCTTTCTGAAATTTCTTTATAAATGCTTTTGGATTCTTTCAATTAATTTAGTATTTGTATTTGGTGAACTTCCAGAAAACTTCTTGATGAATTGTTCTAGAAATTTCTTGGAAATTACTGGAATTTCTTCAGAAAATAATTCGAAGAAATATTATCAAAATTGCGTATATAATTAAATCTCAGAAAAAAACATTCAATTTGGTGGGTCACGTGCCCCATCACGCCCTAGCTCCATCAGTGCATATACACTAGCGCCGTTAAATTATTGAATTGCAGACTAAACTTACTTCCATAATAATGGTTCTTATCTGTTCTTACAAACCAAATAGATTTTTGGTTTTGTGAAGGCTGTCTCAAAAAAATGTCCTGTTCCGCCTCAAAAAATGAGCGGAAATCATTTTGTTGAATGCAGGTTAAGTTATTTGAGGAATACATGTTGGTTCGCTACTGATATTTGACTTGAGTAAAAAAGTCTTTGAGGTCATTGAATGTCTCATAAGACTGTCACTATAGAACGTCGTCAGTTGCATTCTAGTAAAAATTCTGCTGTACATTACCAGGTGACAGATGGTGTTATGTTGTTGCGTATTTGTATCAATGTGGTTCAGCTTCAGCATAAACACTAGCTGTATCTGCTGTTCAATATAGTAGATTTTCTATGTTC
The DNA here is from genome assembly GCF_024139115.2 of Armigeres subalbatus. NCBI lineage: Eukaryota > Metazoa > Arthropoda > Insecta > Diptera > Culicidae > Armigeres > Armigeres subalbatus. The sequence continues at coordinate 28,719 of NW_026941756.1, forward strand.
CTTCCACACACACGAGGTGGAGAACAGCCTTGAAGAAATTTAAAGTAAATAACTAGAGTTTAATATGGAGACAGAATGAAAGCTCTTTTATTGTTTTGAACTGAAACCTATTAAATATTCCAAGCATTTTTTATCCGTATTTTATATCGATGAGATGCGTAGTTGGTGAGAACTACGCATGGTGAGAATGGGTGATTTGTCCAAACAAGGAAACTATTTATACTTTTAGTGTTGAACTTAATTTTAAAATTAAAAAAACACTTTAATAAAGAAATAAAAAAAAAAAAAAAAAAAAAAAAAATTATACTTTAAATGTTGTGGCGCCATCTCTTTCAAACAGCACCACCGTTTTAGTACAGGTTCCCTGAAGACAAATTGGAAGAAGCACTCCGCGCCCTATTTTAGAAATCTAAGACTTCCGTTTGATGCCAACATATCGAAAACCTATTGGAACATGAATTTTTGCTATCACGTTGAAATCTTGGGCAATGTTTTACCCCAATTCATAACTTCTTCAATGCATTATAATGAATAAATTCTTTGAACAGTGCTAATCACATAAACCAATGTGGTAAGATGATGCATAGTACACTCTGGTTTTGTTCTTCATAAGAAATGCTAAGCCATGTTTACCAGTATTAAATATATCCGCATAACAATATCAATAGAAACTTACATAAACACGTAGGCTAGGGTGGCTCAAATTAGTATGGGAAAAACTTTTTTCAATTTTTTTGATGGGCCGCCCTCTTATTCGGTTCTATTTAATGCCCTGATGTTCTGGACAAAATTTCAGCCAAATTGGTCAACGTTTGGACGGTGCTAAACTTGTTGGAAGTTTATATGCAAACATGTATGCAGAAACATCCAAAAACAGTAAATTGCAGTTGGACGGCACAACTTACGATGAAGAACTATGATACTCATTCAGATCTTGAAGAATTTCATACAGAATGTTATGCAGAAAACCGCGAGAAGATTAGAGTTTGCCCGGTTAAGTTATTAGCATTTCTCTGAAGTGGGGTTTGAGCAAATTTCGTTTCTTCTACCTTTGAAAAGAAATAAATTCACCGCTACAACACTCCAGTAAAATGCTAATATCTTTGCCTAATAAACTCTAATCTTCTCGCGGTTTTCAGCATAACATTCTGCATTTAATTCTACAAGAACTGAATGAGTATCATGGTACTTGATCGTAAATTGTGCCATCCAACTGCAAATCACTGTTTAAGGATGTTTCTGCATACATTTTTCCATATAAACTTCCAACGAGTTTAGCACCGCCCAAACGTTGACCGATTTGGCTGAAATTTTGTCCAGAGCATCAGGGCATTGAATAGAACCGAATAAGAAGGCGGCCCATCAAAAAAATTGAAAAAGTGTTTTTTGAGCCACCCTAACGTAGGCATATAGCAATAATTTAATAATGTTCAATTTGTCATGCTATCAGTAATCTATGGTAAACTACGACGAGCAGCGATATCATTTGAACCTCGCTCCATGCCTCCCATACCTAGGTAGGTATATTATTCTCCACCCGCATCGCTTGCTGTCCGTTGCAATGTTTGCCGGCGGACTGCGATGATTCAATTTTTCTATCATCATCACCACTCATCGCCATTCATCATCGCATCCGATCGCAAATCTCCAAATTCTGCTGGAGATACATCGAGGCCGATGCAAAAAGCAGTACGAACAGTACAACACTTTTGCACACACACCGGAGTCACTCACCACATGGTGATGAATCAAACCCGAAGCTAATGCAGTACGAATAAATACGAAACATATTCATACAGGATTCACTCGTCAGCTTTGGGAAGATGTATTTTGTGCGGTTCATTCGGGATGCATCATTTATCGTTCTTTTCCGATTCCGTTCGCAAAGTATGAGTGAATGCGAGATACTTGATACGATTTCCAGTAACCCTGACTAAGCGTCTGTTCTCCATGTTAGGGGCGGCTGATCTTCGTCCGCGTGCGAACGTTTAACCCTTTATAAGGCAGTGGCAACTATATTGCCACCAACAAATAATATGTTTTTCTATTTATTAACAAGAGCTCTACTTATTATTTCACATGAAGTGACTTTATTTGCTTCCTAGTAACACCCAGATGAATTTGAGTCATAAAAAAATGGAATGTCAATTTGAGAACAGTTTTTTACGAACAGATCGTAAGTTTCGAGTGGAAGAAGGATTTTCAGTTATAATTCGTTAAAAAACGACAAAGATATATTTTTTCCCGTTGGTATCAATTATTTTGAATCTTCTGTGTTAGATAACTACGTGATTAGCGTGGAAAAAGCTTTGCCTTTCTGTATATTTGGTTTTTGGATTTTTGACGAAATTGTGTTTTTTTCCCAAGGGTCCCCCCTTGGGAGAAAAAACACGAAATTTTTTTTCTCACTTATTATGCGTTTTCTGACTAGGACTCTTCACCAAAAAATGTAACGTACCTTTATTTGACTGATTCTACGTAAAACCAAATTTTTAAAAATCTTTTTATATTTTTGTTGTTGCCTGTTTTCCCGCTTGCCGGGCAGTGGCAACTATATTGCCACCAATGTTTTACCGCTTGGCGGGCAGTGGCAACTATATTGCCACCAATTTTTCAATGTTTCTGAACTGTTTAATGTATAACAAACATACATTTGACTTAAATACCATGTCAACATTGTGTCCTATTGTTGGTTTTGGTAATTTATTGTTTAGATTCGTCTGCCTTATAAAGGGTTAAAGGTAATAATCATACCATCTATCAGAGATGCGGCAACATACACGAGCTGGGAACAGCTTTCAGGTGGTGGCCGACCAAGAGAATGCGCAGGTTGAGAATCAAAGGCCGGTTTTTCAACTTCAGCATAATCAACGACCATAGCCCACACTCCGGAAGCACTGATAATGATAAGGACGCATTCTACGACAGCTGCCCAAGTCACGACGTCAAAATCATCATAGGAGATTTGAACGCTCAGGTTGACCAAGAGCAGGAGTTCAGACCGGCCATTGGGAAGTTCAGCGCCCACCGCCCACGCAGCACCTACTTTTAACACAGCCTTCCCTATCGGCACACCTGGAGATCACCAGTGCAGACAGAATCACAAATCGACCACGTTCGGATTGATGAACGGCACTTCTCTGACATTATCGACGTCGGGACAAATCGTAGCTCTAACATCGATTCTGACCACTATCTGGTGATGGTTAAACTGCGCCCAATGCTATCCGTCATCAACAATGTTTAGTACCAACGGCCGCCGCAGTAGAGTGATTGAAGCAACATTATGTCGCCAGTGCATACGCGCAGCATCTCGAGGCAGCATTGCCGGAAAAGGGTGAGCTTGATGGGGACCCTCTTGAGGACTACTGTGTCAAAGCAGCCATTAACGACGCAGCGGAGAACAAAGTCGGGTATGTGAGACGAAGTCGACGGAACGATTGTTTCGACGAAGAGTGCAGACAGATTCTGGAGGAGAAAGACGCAGCGCGGGCGGTCGCGCCGCAGCAAGGTACCCAGCAGAACGTGGAATGTTATAGATCAACGGTTCTCAACCTGGGGCACATGTACCCCTGGGGGTACCTTCGCCGGGCTCAGGGGGTACCCCGGATAGAAATGTATGATGGCGGATATATTACAATTTATTGATAAAGTTTTGATATATGTATTTTTTTTATTTCAAGAAGGTCGGAAGCATCTCGTCTCACAGTCTCGTTAGTAATTAGTTTAAAGAACCCAATCTCCCACGAATATATTACAGTGGCGACGAGGATGGGATCCGAACCCACGCGTGCAAAGCACATTGGATTAGCCAGCGTTACAAATCTTATCAACGAATGCAAGGTTCTACCGAAAGTGCGGAGGATTTCATTCTCGCGGTGAAGTTACAAGCGGAGATGTGTGAGTTTGGCGAATTTAAGGACATCGCAATCCGCGACAAGCTTGTGTGTGGCATTCGCGACCCGGGTGTTCAACAACGTTTGTTTGATGAGGAAGGTCTCACGCTAGCCAAGGCGGAGAAGATCATCATCAACAGGGAGCTAGCTGGAGTGAATCGAAAGCTGGTTTCTCGTGAGTCCGGTCGAGTGAGTGTGTTGAACAGGCTTGGTAAGCGAGAAGAGCGTGTTGTTTCACGTAGTAGATCCCGTGGTAGAAGTCGTGGACCAAATAAGCGTTTTAGGAGCCGTAGTCGTTCTGGTTCGTTTGATCGTGGACATCGTTCTTCATCCCGATCGCAGAAGTTTCATTGCAGTTACTGTGGCAGAGATGGTCACACACGTCGCTTCTGCTATGACTTGAAGGATAAGGTTAAGAAATCTGTGAAGTTTGTGGATTCTCCAACAGCAAAGCCGAAGTTGACAGAGTACCAGAAGAGTTTGCGTCGTCGGTTGAACAGATCTATCTCGGATGATGAGGAGATGGATTGTATGTTGATCTCTTCCATCGGAAAAATCAACGAACCGTGTTTCCGTACAGTTTTGGTTGAAGGAGTACGAGTTGATATGGAGATAGATTGTGGAGCTGCAGTTTCCGTCGTCAGTAGAGAGACGTACGAGGGAGAATTCGCCGATATTCCGTTGCAGAAGTGTACGAAGAAGTTGGCAGTGATTAATGGAAGTCGTTTGGTTGTTGAAGGACAGATTCCGGTAACGGTTGATTTGAATGGACGACGTCAGGTCGTTAAACTGGTTGTTTTACGCTGTGGAAGCTCGTTTACACCGTTGTTAGGACGAGATTGGCTGGATATCTTGTTCCCTGAATGGAGGAAAACGTTTGGCAGTGGTGCAAACCTGAACCAGCTGTCTTTGCCGACTTCAGAGGAACGTGTCGTGGAAGATATGAAAAGTAAGTTTGCCAATGTGTTTTGTAAGTCTATGTTTACTCCCATCAAAGGTTTTGAGGCAGATCTAGTGTTGAAAAAAGGAGCAGCACCGATTTTCAAGCGTGCCTATGACGTTCCATTACGTTTAAAAGACAAAGTAGTCGAACATTTAGAGAGTTTACAGAAAGATGGCGTCATAACACCGATCGATGCAAGTGAGTGGGCATCACCGGTGATTGTTGTAGTGAAGAAGGATGGCGGAATCAGGATGGTGATCGATGGTGATTCCAAACACCTATCCGCTGCCGTTGGCACAAGATATGTTTGCTTCACTAGCTGGTGCTAAAGTGTTTTGTTCCTTGGATCTGACCGGAGCGTATACACAGTTGTTGTTGGCGGAAAAGTCGAGAAAAATTATGGTGATTAATACAATCAAAGGTTTGTTTTTGTATAATCGTTTACCACAAGGTGCTTCTTCAAGTGCTGCTATATTTCAGCGAGTCATGGATCAAGTTTTGAAAGGCATTGATGGAGTTCATTGCTACTTAGACGATGTTTTGCTAGCTGGTGAGGATTTTGAAGACTGTTTAAGAAAGCTTAATTTGGTTTTAGAGACTTTCTAAATTCAACATTAAAGTCAACTTGCAAAAATGCAAATGGTTTGTGACTAGTTTGCCATTTCTGGGTCACGTGTTGACTGATAAAGGTTTGTTGCCGTGTCCAGAAAAGGTGGAGACAATTCGTAGAGCCAAGGTTCCGAATAATGTCACCGAGTTGAAGGCGTTTTTGGGTTTGATAAATTACTACGGTAACTTTATACCCAATTTATCCTCACGTTTAAGCTGCTTATATGGTTTACTCAAAAAAGACGTTAAGTTTGTCTGGACTGATGAGTGTCGTCGTGTGTTTGAAGAAAGTAAGCAGTCGTTGTTGTCTTCAAAACTTCTGGAGTTTTTTGATCCGCAAAAGCCTGTCGTTGTTGTGACAGATGCTAGCAGTTATGGGTTAGGTGGTGTGATTGCTCACGAAATCAAAGGAGAGGAGAGGCCTATTAGTTTTACCTCTTTCAGTTTAACTAACTCGCAAAAATCCCCACTTGGAAGCGTTGGCCGTTGTGAGTACCATAAAGAAGTTCCACAAGTTTTTGTTTGGAAAGAAATTCACTGTGTATACCGACCACAAACCGTTGATAGGCATATTTGGTAAAGAAGGCAAGAATTCGTTGTTCGTGACGCGTCTGCAAAGATATGTAATGGAACTGAACATATACGACTTTGACATTGTATACAGACCGTCATCGAAAATGGGCAATGCAGATTTTTGCTCAAGGTTTCCTTTGCCTGATGAAGTGCCAGTTTCGTTGCAACGGGAGTTTATCAAGAGTTTGAACGTTTACGATGAGTTTCCTTTGGACCATGTTTTGATTGCATCTGAGACAGAGCAAGATGAGTTTATTCAAAGAATCGTTTCCTACATGAAGCATGGTTGGCCAAAGAAGTTGGAGCGTAGTTTGTTGGATGTTTATGCTCAGCATCAAGATCTTGAACTGGTCGATGGTTGTTTATTGTACCAGGATCGTGTGTTTATTCCTGCTAGTATACAAAAGCAGATGTTGAAGTTGTTGCACAGGAATCATTCAGGAATCACCAAGATTAAGCAAATGGCAAGGAGGACAGTTTACTGGTATGGCATGAACAGTGACATCGAGAGTTTCGTCAAGTCATGCAGTGTGTGTTGCCAGATGAATGCAGTTACGAAGCCAGTTTCAAATTCTAGTTGGATTCCTACTACAAAACCGTTTACACGTATTCATGCAGACTTCTTCTACTTCGACAAGAAGGTATTCCTGGTCATTGTGGATAGTTTTTCAAAATGGATTGAAGTTGAATACATGAAGTTTGGAACAGATGCCAGGAAAGTCAAGACCAAGTTTTTGAACGTTTTCGCAAGGTTTGGGTTACCTGACGTAGTTGTTACGGATGGCGGACCACCGTTTAGCTCGAAAGAGTTGATTGATTTCTTCGAGAAGCATGGAGTCAAGGTGATGAAGAGTCCACCGTATAATCCATCGAGCAACGGTCAAGCGGAACGTATGGTCAGGGTTGTGAAGGAAGGTTTGAAGAAATTTCTGTTAGATCCGGATTTGGCTGGTTTAAGTACTGAGGATATGGTGTCGTACTTCTTGTTTGGCTACCGGAATACTTGTTTGGAGGATGGATATACGTTTCCTTCCGAAAGGTTGTTTAGTTTTAAGCCGAAGACGCTGTTGGATTTACTCCATCCAAAGAATAGTTTTAAGCATCATTCGACGAAACCAAAGGAAGTGGATAAATGTGTTGTAAATAGTCCTAGTCCCAAGAAACATGACTGGATTGACAAGTTTCGCCCTGGAGATATTGTTTATTATAAAAATTTCAGACCTACGGATATTCGTAGATGGTTAGAAGCCAAATTTCTCAGACGTATCTCCTCACGTGTTTTTCAGGTTTCCGTTGGAGGGAGAGTTTACTCCGCTCATCACAATCAGCTGAAGCTGGTGGGCACCCCAAAGCGCCGAGGTTTGTTCTTGGGGAGGAGCGAGAGGGTCCAGCGAAAAAAGCGTGCTAGAGAGGACGATGACGAAGACGTTAGGTTAAGCGACGACGAAGACGACTTTTATGGTTTTCCTTCGGATTCTTTCATCTACGGTGACGGGGATGGTCGTAACGGGGTCACGGGTCACGGTGAAGTTTAGCCGCATGTTGAAATGTTTACGGCAGTCGAGTTTTGCCGGTTGTTTAAAGTTTAAGCAGTAGTGAAGTTTTGCTGCAATCGATTGTTAATATGTTCAAACTAAAAGGGGGAGAACTGTAGTATCCGCCCCTAGCTACACTAGGGTTATGCGCTAATTCGTCCATGGCGCTAGCATTCGTCATATCAAATTCTAAATCACTAAATACTCGCGAATCGTAAACTAAAATAATGAACTAATCATCTGGCGAGATAGAAAAAAGTGTACACTACGATCTGCATTCATTTAAATCACATTCCGGTGTTACTTACTTGAAATACAGTTAAATTTAACTTTGGGGCTGTGACTTTTGCACAATTTCCTACGATATCCGTGCGACGAAGGAAAATCCAGTTAGTTCACTGCTGTAGAAGACGCGCAACACCGTCACCAAAATCAACGTCATTTTCTTATTTTCACCGCACTTTTTCACATAAATTTCTCACTGCGCACTAAATAAAAGCAATGTTTATTGCTCAAGTGAATAATAATTGCAAAATAACTGCCGGAAGGCGTTTAAATGATCTGTTTTTTCAAACTTTAGAGCATTTGAAATTTATTTTCTTCGTCGCCTTGTTTATAGTCGAAAACCGCGTTGCCAAACTGGCGTTTTGAACTGAAATAATCTCATGTTACACATCTGATAATACATCATGCAGTCAATAAAAGTAGTTTTTTCAATTATTTTCCGCTAGTGTAATAAAAGAAAAGTCTTCCAAATAAATATTTTTCATACACACTCGTCATTCACACTAAAATTTTCCACTATTCCAAAAGTTTGAAACAGGAGAAATAATTTCATAACAGAAATCTGTTGGCAGCACTACCCACGTACATGTTAAGCATGTGTGTTAGTTGTTTGACAGACTGAAGCATTTAACTGAATGGCAGCACAATCGAAACCATTTTTATGCGGTCGAAATGGGATTGCAATAGAAAATTTTTGTTAACTGGAACCGAAAATAAACTTTTAAGTTTGACTTTCAAAATTGACCGAAATGATAGTTATTCTGCATAAAGTCACAGATAAGTCGTCCAGTTATCCAAGAAATGGCTTGAGCTCAGGAACAAAGATTTGCAGTCCTGTTTTAAGTATGGTACATGCTTCTTGTGGTACAGAGAAAGGATACGTAGATGATCAATTTTCCGGTTTCAAATATGGAACATCCCTGTAGTACAAAGAACAGATTGCGTTCACTGCATATGTTCTTGGTCACTCAAGAAATACCTGGAGTAAGGCCTTTCGATCTACACGCGTAACTGAAGATCAATTTTCCGGTTTCAAATATGGCACATGCTCTCTGTAGTACAAAGAACATAATGCGTTCACTGCATGTGTTCTTGGTCATCCAAGAATCCCCTGGAGTAAGGCCTTTCGATCTACACGCATAACTGAAGATCAATTTTCCGGTTTCAAATATGGTACATGCTCTCCGTAATACAAAGAACAGGATGCGTTCACTGCATATGTTCTTGGTCATCCAAGAATTCCCTGGAGTAAGGCCTTTCGATCTACACGCATAACTGAAGATCAATTTTCCGGTTTCAAATATGGTACATGCTCTCCGTAATACAAAGAACAGGATGCGTTCACTGCATATGTTCTTGGTCATCCAAGAAATCCCTGGAGTAAGGCTTTTCGATCTACACGCGTAACTGAAGATCAATTTTCCGGTTTGAAATATGGTACATGCTCTCTGTAGTACAAAGAACAGAATGCGTGCACTGCATATGTTCTTGGTCATCCAAGAAATCCCTGGAGTAAGGCCTTTCGATCTACACGCGTAACTGAAGATCAATTTTCCGGTTTCAAATATGGTACATGCTCTCCGTAGTACAAAGAACAGAATGCGTGCACTGCATGTGTTCTTGGTCATCCAAGAAATCCCTGGTGTAAGGCCTTTCGATCTACACGCATAACTGAAGATCAATTTTCCGGTTTCAAATATGGTACATGCTCTCTGTAGTACAAAGAACAGAATGCGTGTACTGCATGTGTTCTTGGTCATCCAAGAATTCCCTGGAGTAAGGCCTTTCGATCTACACGCATAAGTGAAGATCAATTTTCCGGTTTCAAATATGGTACATGCTCTCTGTAGTACAAAGAACAGAATGCGTGCACTGCATGTGTTCTTGGTCATCCAAGAAATCCCTGGAGTAAGGCCTTTCGATCTACACGCGTAACTGAAGATCAATTTTCCGGTTTCAAATATGGTACATGCTCTCTGTAGTACAAAGAACAGAATGCGTTCACTGCATATGTTCTTGGTCATCCAAGAAATCCCTGGAGTAAGGCTTTTCGATCTACACGCGTAACTGAAGATCAATTTTCCGGTTTGAAATATGGTACATGCTCTCTGTAGTACAAAGAACAGAATGCGTGCACTGCATGTGTTCTTGGTCATCCAAGAATTCCCTGGAGTAAGGCCTTTCGATCTACACGCGTAACTGAAGATCAATTTTCCGGTTTCAAATATGGTACATGCTCTCTGTAGTACAAAGAACAGAATGCGTGCACTGCATGTGTTCTTGGTCATCCAAGAATTCCCTGGAGTAAGGCCTTTCGATCTACACGCGTAACTGAAGATCAATTTTCCGGTTTCAAATATGGTACATGCTCTCTGTAGTACAAAGAACAGAATGCGTGCACTGCATGTGTTCTTGGTCATCCAAGAATTCCCTGGAGTAAGGCCTTTCGATCTACACGCATAACTGAAGATCAATTTTCCGGTTTCAAATATGGTACATGCTTTCTGTAGTACAAAGACCAGAATGCGTTCACTGCATATGTTCTTGGTCATCCAAGAAATCCCTGGAGTAAGGCCTTTCGATCTACACGTGTAGCTGAAGATCAATTTTCCGGTTTCAAATATGGTACATGCTCTCTGTAGTACGAAGAACAGAATGCGTTCACTGTATATGTTTTTGGTCATCCAAGAAATCCCTGGAGTAAGGCCTTTCGATCTACACGCATAACTGAAGATCAATTTTCCGGTTTCAAATATGGTACATGCTCTCTGTAGTACGAATAATAGAATGCCCTCACAGCATATGTTCTTGGTCATTCAAGAAATCCCTGGAATAAGGCAATTTGATCTACACGCGTAGCTGAAGATCAAAGTTCCGATTGAAAATATGGTTCATGCTCTCTTCATATTGAATACATTTATGTTGAACTTGATGTTAAACTTAAAAAACACACAAATAAGAAAAAAAAAACCAACTTAATTCACCGAATAGTGATACTGCCTTTCTCGCATTTAGTCAAGACACCAACCTTATATGTCGCTTATATGGCTCGGTTCAATGTACCATTTTCGTAATAACGCGAAACGCGATCAACTAGGCTTTACCTTCTATCGAATAAACCTTGTTGCGAGAAAATCGGCTAAGGATTACTATAAGAAAAGTTGTCTAATGTTTTTCTTAGCTTTTGTGCACACACATACACACACATACACACATGCATACAGTTCATTGAGCTGAGTTGATTGGTATATAACACTATGGGTCTCCGAGCCTTCTATAAAAAGTTCGTTCTTGGAGTGAAATGATAGCCTTTCGGTACAACTTTGTTGTATGAGAAAGGCAAAAATAATGGGTACATTATATATTCAAAACAGGCCTTTTGATCGTTGGTTACGCGTGTCGATCTGAAATGATCCACTTAAGGTATTTCTTGGATATCCGCGAATGGCTTTCATACGTTGATTCTGTTACTGTAAAACCTCCATGAGTTACATTTACAAAACCATCTTGTAGATCATTGGTTATGCATATAGACCTGAAGGCCTTCACTTCAGGAATTTCTTGGGTAACCTTGAAGATCTTCCATAAGCAGATTCTATCATATGTACCACAATGGGTATATTACATTTACAAAAAAAAGCCTGTAGTTCATTGGTTACGCGTGTAGATCTGAAGGCCTCCACTTCTGGTATTTCTTGGATAACCGCGAACGTCTTCCATACGCAGATTCTGTTATATGTACTACAATAGGTACATTACATTTACAAAACAGGCCTGTAGATCATTGGTTACGCGTGTAGACCTGAAGGCTTTCACTTCAGGGATTTCTTGGATAACTGTGAAGATGTTCCATACGCAGATTCTATCATATGTACCACAATGGGTATATTACATTTACAAAACAGGCCTGTAGATCATTGGTTACGCGTGTAGATCTGAAGACCTCCACTTCAGGTATTTCTTGGATATCCGCGAACGTCTTCGATACGCAGATTCTGTTATATGTACTACAATGGGTACATTACATTTACAAAACAGGCCTGTAGATCATTGGTTACGCGTGTAGACCTGAAGGCCTTCACTTCAGGGATTTCTTGGATAACCGTGAAGATATTCCATACGCAGATTCTATCATATGTACCACAATGGGTATATTACATTTACAAAACAGGCCTGTAGATCATTGGTAACGCGTGTAGACCTGAAGGCCTTCACTTCAGGGATTTCTTGGATAACCGTGAAGATGTTCCATACGCAGATTCTATCATAAATATGTACCACAATGGGTATATTACATTTACAAAACAGGCCTGTAGATCATTGGTTACGCGTGTAGATCTGAAGACCTCCACTTCAGGTATTTCTTGGATATCCGCGAACGTCTTCGATACGCAGATTCTGTTATATGTACTACAATGGGTACATTACATTTACAAAATAGGCCTGTAGATCATTGGTTACGCGTGTAGACCTGAAGGCCTTCACTTCAGGGATTTCTTGGATAACCGTGAAGATATTCCGTACGCAGATTCTATCATATGTACCACAATGGGTATATTACATTTACAAAACAGGCCTGTAGATCATTGGTTACGCGTGTAGATCTGAAGACCTCCACTTCAGGTATTTCTTGGATAACCGCGAACGTCTTCGATACGCAGATTCTGTTATATGTACTACAATTGGTACATTACATTAACAAAACAGGCCTGTAGATCATTGGTTACGCGTGTAGACCTGAATGCCTTCACTTCAGGGATTTCTTGGATAACCGTGAAGATGTTCCATACGCAGATTCTATCATAAATATGTACCACAATGGGTATATTACATTTACAAAACAGGCCTGTAGATCATTGGTTACGCGTGTAGATCTCAAGACCTCCACTTCAGGTATTTCTTGGATAGCCGAGAACATCCTCCGTACACATATTCTATTCAATGTTTCACAATGTACACATATCATATTCAGAACAGGCCAATATTAATTGAATTTATGTTATTTTTATTTAACACGGTATGATACCGCATAAAAAACTAATTTGGTGTACTTGTAGAAATCGCACACCAATACCAACACCAACACATACCAACACCAGATCAGCAATCCATCGAGTTTTAGACTGGACGAATGAAAATTCTCATGGACGTAAACAGATTTTCATAAGACAAATTTGAAAAATTTGAAGGGTATTTTTGATTGCCGATTCTCAATAAACTATGGTTTGTTCAATGCGCTAATAGTACACAATGAAAACTAGGAACTCTAAAATACGTGTTACATACAACTTAGTTAGAGTAAGTAGTTGGGCTGGCGTATAAATTAGATTTGAAAACCAAGCACTACCTACTACGACGGGAATTAGCTCACTACCCTACTGGCTGTCTGGTACAGCAGTAGCGATCGATCAAATAAAAGATGAGTTTTATCACTGACTGCACACCCGAGCAGACGCGCGTTTACCTGTATCACTTACAGTATCACAGTCTCGTTAGTAATTAGTTTAAAGAACCCAATCTCCCACGAATATATTACACTTTCAAGAGGCCCGGAAGCCTCCTTTCAAGAGGCCCGGAAGCCTCCTTTCAAGAGGCCCGGAAGCCTCCTTTCAAGAGGCCCGGAAGCCTCCTTTCAAGAGGCCCGGAAGCCTCCTTTCAAGAGGCCCGGAAGCCTCCTTTCAAGAGGCCCGGAAGCCTCCTTTCAAGAGGCCCGGAAGCCTCCTTTCAAGAGGCCCGGAAGCCTCCTTTCAAGAGGCTCGGAAGCCTGCTTTCAAGAGGCCCGGAAGCCTCCTTTCAAGAGGCTCGGAAGCCTGCTTTCAAGAGGCTCGGATGCTCCCTTTCAAAAAGCTCGGAAGCCTCCTTTCAAAAGGCTCGGAAGCCTCCTTTCAAGAGGCCCGGAAGCCTCCTTTCAAGAGGCTCGGATGCTCCCTTTCAAGAGGCTCGGATGCTCCCTTTCAACAGGCTCGGAAGCCTCCTTTCAAAAGGCTCGGAAGCCTCCTTTCAAGAGGCTCGGAAGCCTCCTTTCAAGAGGCTCGGAAGCCTCCTTTCAAGAGGCTCGGAAGCCTCCTTTCAAGAGGCTCGGAAGCCTCCTTTCAAGAGGCCTCAGAGCCTCCTTTCAAGAGGGCTCAGAGCCTCCTTTCAAGAGGCCTGGAAGCCTCCTCTCAAGAGGCCTCAGAAGCCTCCTCTCAAGAGGCCTCAGAGCCTCCTCCTCAAGAGTCTCAAGCCTTCTCTCAAGAGTCTCAAGCCTTCTCTCAAGAGTCTCAAGCCTTCTCTCAAGAGGCCTCAGGCCTCCTCTCAAGAGGCCTCAGAGCCTCCTCTCAAGAGGCTCAAGCCTCCTCCTCAAGAGGCCTCAGGCCTCCTCTCAAGAGGCTCAGAAGCCTCCTCTCAAGAGGCTCAGAAGCCTTCTCTCAAGAGGCTCAGGCCTTCTCTCAAGAGGCTCAGAGCCTCCTCTCAAGAGGCTCAGGAAGCCTCCTCTCAAGAGGCCTCAGGCATCCTTTCAAGAGGCTCAGGCCTCCTTTCAAGAGGCCTCAGGAAGCCTCCTTTCAAGAGGCTCAGGCCTCCTTTCAAGAGGCTCAGAAGCCTCTTTCAAGAGGCTCAGGCCTCCTTTCAAGAGGCTCAGGCCTCCTTTCAAGAGGCTCAAGCCTCCTTTCAAGAGGCTGGAAGCCTCCTTTCAAGAGGCTCAGGAAGCCTCCTTTCAAGAGGCCTGGAAGCCTCCTTTCAAGAGGCTCAGGCCTCCTTTCAAGAGGCTCAGAAGCCTCCTTTCAAGAGGCTCAGCCTCCTTTCAAGAGAGGCTCAGAAGCCTCCTTTCAAGAGGCTCAGGCCTCCTTTCAAGAGGCTCGGAAGCCTCCTTTCAAGAGGCTCAGGAAGCCTCATTTCAAGGGGCTCAGAAGCCTCCTTTCAAGAGACTCAGAAGCCTCCTTTCAAGAGACTCAAGCCTCTTTCAAGAGACTCTGAAAGCCCTTTCAAGAGGCTCAGGCCTCCTTTCAAGAGGCTCAGGAAGCCTCCTTTCAAGAGGCTCGAGCCTCCTTTCAAGAGGCCTGGAAGCCTCCTTTCAAGAGACTCAGGCCTCTTTTCAAGAGACTCAGGCCTCCTTTCAAGAGACTCAGGAAGCCTCTTTTCAAGAGGCTCAGGAAGCCTCCTTTCAAGAGGCTCGAAGCCTCCTTTCAAGAGGCTCGGAAGCCTCCTTTCAAGAGGCTCCAGGAAGCCTCCTTTCAAGAGGCTCAGAGCCTCCTTTCAAGAGGCTCAGGCCTCCTTTCAAGAGGCTCAGCCTTCTTTCAAGGGGCTCAGAAGCCTTCTTCAAGGCTCAGGCCCCCCTTTCAAGGGGCTCAGGCCTCCTTTCAAGAGACTCAAGCCTCCTTTCAAGAGGCTCAGGCCTCCTTTCAAGAGGCTCAAAGCCTCCTTTCAAGAGGCTCGGAAGCCTCCTTTCAAGAGGCTCGGAAGCCCCCTTTCAAGGGGCTCGGAAGCCCCCTTTCAAGGGGCTCGGAAGCCCCCTTTCAAGGGGCTCGGAAGCCCCCTTTCAAGGGGCTCGGAAGCCCCCTTTCAAGGGGCTCGGAAGCCCCCTTTCAAGGGGCTCGGAAGCCCCCTTTCAAGGGGCTCGGAAGCCTCCTTTCAAGATGCTCATAAGCCTCCTTTTAAGTGGCTCGAAAGCCGCCTCTCAAGAGCCGCTGTTTGGCATATTTTCAATTAAAATTTTGAAGTAGAAGATCTCGTCCATAATGCAATCCATGATAAACCTGTTTTTAACTCCAGATGCTGCCAATGAATCCTATACTCGGTTGCACTACAACCACGGTTTTCAGAAATTAGGTTTAATCACGCGCCACAAGAAGAGTTAATATTATTCCATCCAATTCCACTTTATTGTAACTTTACAGATGCGTATTTCGACATTAAGGTCACCTTCTTTGTATTGTACTTCACTCAACATACTCTCTTACTCTCTTATTCAAGTACAACACGTTAAAGGTCAAAATTGTCTGTGGTGCGATAGTGATTATATAGCAATGTTGCAAAATAATTAAAATCGTAATCCGCTTATGTTCTCTCTATTTCCATTAGAACTGGCCGCCACGCAATCCACTTTCAGCAGAAAGGTGACGACTATGGAACCATCCTGAGTTACCTGCCGTGGTTGAAGGACTACTTCCCGGAGGCCACAAACTATCGCATACTCAGGGAAGTGAACGATCGAATGAACGACATGATAGAAGGAATGGTCGAAAAATACCTGTCTTCGTACGACGAGAACCATACCCGGTGCT
>NW_026941757.1:0-82078 GCF_024139115.2 Armigeres subalbatus
TGAGAGGAATGCAATACCGTTTCTCAATGGTATGAGATTTTAGCGACACAAAAAGATTGTTTTCGACCTTGCTAACATGTCGCCTTATTAAAACATTGTTCTTTCTTCGAAATAGCCAAACACGATAGGAAAGCCCCGCGCCGCTAAACATCGGACTAATGTGGCAATAAGATGTTATTCTGCGATTCAGTTTACACTCCCGTGATAATTCTGCACACACCACAGAGGCACTCCTCTGTGCTTCAAGCACCTTCAGGCTTATTTACAGGGGAGGTGCTGTCTGTAAATAAACAGGACCAGAGGTACGGGTTATCCCTCTTTTGTTTACGTCGACGTTCTAGTTTTTCCGCATTATTTCCCAGCTGTGGTAATCTACTTACGGATGCGATGCGTAATATTTGAACAAAAGAACGAATGAAGGCAATAAATGGGGTGACGATCACTCGCGACTTACTTTTATTTTCCGCTACGACAATCGCACTTGAAGCTAAACCCTTCCACTTATCTGACCGAGCTGACTTCGACTGAAAAATGATGGGAAAACTGCGAAAGCTGTTTGTTGACAGATCAATGAGTGACCGCGAAGAAGGGTGACCAGATGTTTTTTGAGTGTTTAAATGCATGTTCACACCTCGCGGAAAACATGTTAACACGCTGATTTGCATCTACCCAAAATTGGGTATCTTTTTATTTCCTTTTGAGCAAGGGCAAACTACACTCCAGAATGAATCGCCTGCTTTGAGGCGTAGCTTACAGCGGCGCACTTGGAGTTAACTTTCTGAATTCAGTATGGCATGAAGGCATCTGAGATCCGATTTCTTAAAAATTAAGCACCTTCATCAAAAAAATATTTGGTAGGCTGGAGTAGCGGACACCTTCCTACATAACAGGTACCAAATAGTTTTTCATGAAAAGTTCCTAATATTGATAAAACCCACGTTAGATGTCTTTCGCCATACAAATTTCTGGCGGTTAACTCATGCTGGCTATTTCTTTGCGCATATACTATAGTGCCTGAATGTGATAGCGGCGGGTCGAAAATCAGCCACTGCCAATTAATTCATTGGGTTGTTGAGCAGCGAAAAATATGAGGGTTTTTATATAGTTTTAACATAAAAGAGCATGCTTTTCTGATCTCCAACATATTTTATTTTTGCTTGTAAACCTTTTATTTCATTTTGTATAAAGCAAGCAATAAAGCCATTTTAATCGATAGAATGATAGCACTAACATTCATAAAATGACAGTTGGCCCATGCAGCATAAGAACAAATTATTAGTCCCATATAAATTTAAAATCCAAATTAAAAATTGTTCCTGGGGCTCCAAAATTCTGAAAAATTGAGGTTAGGCTCAGTTTTTATGCAGATTCAGAATATGTAAAACATATATACCCTAAACAACCCAATTAAGAATAAACGTGGAAAGCTTAAATTTTAATCATTTTTGTGATTTGTAACATTTGAGGGGGTTAGAAGCAGAGGGGCGTAAGTAATATTTTTGTCAAAATTGAGGTGGCTACAGAAAAAAATCCTTTGATTCTCGAGCTTTGCGGCAATATTGTCGAGCCGCCACCAAACCGGACCGCGCGATTTAGCACTCGCGCTGCGACGCGAGTCGCGACAATTTGAAATATTTCATTAGTAGTGCGCATCATGCACGCGTGGATGTACTATCATGCGCACTAATCAGAAATGAGTTGCGACGTCTGATAACTGCAGATATTTCATTTTATTGAAAACAAATTTTTCGATTTTCTACTATACACGGAATATATCGATATAGTTTGTACGATGTTTATGAAAAATGTGAAAATTCAAAGAAAATTGTAAATTTTTTTAAACTTCCATACAATTTGTATGGAGCTAAAAATATTGAAAAACTTTTGCCCCATTTTTCTCAAAACTAACTTTTGTCACTTACACCATTGACGAATACATAGACGGAGTGGTGGCCATTTTTTCGGGCACCACTATATACCCCTGGGGAGTGACGGATTACAATTATTACAATCACTCGACCATTGAGAAGCCCCTCAATCCAAATCACGTCAGTTTGACAACAGTTGTCATTTCCATTTTGTTTTACCTCCTGTTTCTGATTCAAAAATCAATGAATCGAGACGAGTTTGTTTAATCACGGTGGAAACCAATGTTCTGAAGCCAAAACAAGAAACACAACAGCGGTACACTCGAGGTCGGGGAGTGAAACGTTACCAGCAATGGCGCTAAAGTGGTACCCACCAAGAAAATTCATCCTCGAGCGATTCCTGACCCGGATCCGCCGGCCCAGCAACCAATATGTGAGATGTTAGACACTGGTTAGGGTATGTTAGTTATGCTACGGTTCAAAAACATAACCATTTTTATGATTTTATGCTGATTCTCATTTTCTTTTCAATTTTGACAGTTCTTTCATTTTTCTTTGCCGGTCGGCATCTGACTATCTGAGCGCTAAAAACAAAATGGAGTTAGTTTTCGAGTGTTTGTTTCTCGCGGTTCCCGTGCGTTCCTCAGAACAATTTAATTTGTCTTATTGCCATTGGCTTTTTCAATTCAGCCATCGAAGTGTGGTCTCTGTCGCCTATCAAGTTGCGAGAGATGAAAACAGCGGACCTCTTGAGGGAAGTTAATCTCGATGCCGACGATGTGCTGATACGGATACTGGATGATCGCAAGGCGGAAACGAGTCGGATGTTACACGGCCACAGTGGTCCCGTGTATCGCACTGCATTCTTGCCGGACCGCACCGTGCTTCTGTCATGTTCGGAGGACTGTACCGTTCGCCTGTGGTTGCTGCATACCTGGACTTGCGTGGTGGTGAAGGTCATCAGTTCCCTATTTGGGACGTTCGCCCCTCGCCTTACGGACATTATTTTCTCAGTTGCTCGCATGGCAAAACCACCCGACTCCACGGATTTGGTCCACGGATTCCCACCAGCCACTGAGAATCTTTGTGGGGCACCTATCCGACGTTGATGTGTGCATTTTCCATCCGAAATCAATCTACGTAGCTACCGGGTGAGTAGAAATTTTTTGATTGCTTTATTGGACATTCTAACTATGAAAACGTTGTTTAGGCACCGGCGTTTTCATTTGCGGTCGCTATCTGGCCTTCGGTTCGGTTGATTGTCGTGTTCTGGTTTGGGACCTAGCCAATGATCATCTAATCGCGGCTCTCTGCGGTCACTCGGCGCACACTCTGCTTCAGCTGTAATGGAACCTTGCTGGCTACCAGCGGACTTTTATAAATTGTGCGAAGATATCAGCGTAAGTTTAGAGAGTGTCGAGAAGGCACTGAAAAAGCCGATTAATTATACCTAAGTATACATATTTGTTGACGGGAAATTGAAATCCCTGGCTGGCTGAGAAAGGAGAATAAAACTGCTGGGCAAACAGAAAGAATTCACATCCATTCCGGTAAGTTGATTGAAGTGAATTGATTGAAGTGGATTGAAATCAGGCATTAATCTTATCCACACTGCCTGTAATCGCATATCTGTCCCATATTTGCTCGGTTTCCTATTCATATGGGACAGATATGCAATTACAGGCACACTTAGCAATTTTCTGTGATTTTCTCCATGATTTCGTCTAATATTTAATCCTGGGAATCTTCCGTAAATTTTATCCGGGTTGACAGTGGTTTTTTATGTGTTTTAATTACATGGTATGTTGTCACTAGCTGGAATTCTTTTATATTTTCTAGGTTACGCTGTTTGGAACCTGAGAAACCACGATTCTGGCAACGAGTTGACTGACGAAAAAACAGTACCGGAAGTTGGATACACCCTAGATACACAGGAAAGTTTCAGTTTAGTTAGGAGTTTTATTGTTGGATGGGAAGGATCTCAGGTCGTTAGACAGAGGCCTTCCTACACGTCTTAAAATGCAATGGTTGATCCAACCACCCATTGGCACAGTTTCAGTTGCACAAAACAGTTCTTAACGGTGCCAATGCAAGGATTTTGCACTGGCTGAAGATGACTAGTAGCATCTCGTTCCCTAGATGTTTATTATAGTTTTAATTCAATTCAATAGATATAACTTTGATTTAATTTCAATTTAATTTTAATTTAATTTTAATTTAATTTTAATTTAATTTTAATTTAATTTTAATTTAATTTTAATTTAATTTTAATTTAATTTTAATTTAATTTTAATTTAATTTTAATTTAATTTTAATTTAATTTTAATTTAATTTTAATTTAATTTTAATTTAATTTTAATTTAATTTTAATTTAATTTTAATTTAATTTTAATTTAATTTTAATTTAATTTTAATTTAATTTTAATTTAATTTTAATTTAATTTTAATTTAATTTTAGTTTTAATTTTAATTTAATTTTAATTTAATTTTAATTTAATTTTAATTTAATTTTAATTTAATTTTAATTTAATTTTAATTTAATTTTAATTAATTTTAATTTAATTTTAATTTAATTTTAATTTAATTTTTAATTTAATTTTAATTTAATTTTAATTTAATTTTAATTTAATTTTAATTTAATTTTAATTTAATTTTAATTTAATTTTTAATTTAATTTTAATTTAATTTTAATTTAATTTTAATTTAATTTTAATTTAATTTTAATTTAATTTTAATTTAATTTTAATTTAATTTTAATTTAATTTTAATTTAATTTTAATTTAATTTTAATTTAATTTTAATTTAATTTTAATTTAATTTTAATTTAATTTTAATTTAATTTTAATTTAATTTTAATTTAATTTTAATTTAATTTTAATTTAATTTTAATTTAATTTTAATTTAATTTTTAATTTAATTTTAATTTAATTTTTAATTTAATTTTAATTTAATTTTAATTTAATTTTAATTTAATTTTAATTTAATTTTAATTTAATTTTTAATTTAATTTTAATTTAATTTTAATTTAATTTTAATTTAATTTTAATTTAATTTTAATTTAATTTTAATTTAATTTTAATTTAATTTTATTTTAATTTTAATTTAATTTTAATTTAATTTTTAATTTAATTTTAATTTAATTTTAATTTAATTTTAATTTAATTTTAATTTAATTTTAATTTAATTTTAATTTAATTTTAATTTACTTTTAATTTAATTTTAATTTAATTTTAATTTAATTTTAATTTAATTTTAATTTAATTTTAATTTAATTTTAATTTAATTTTAATTTAATTTTAATTTAATTTTAATTTAATTTTAATTTAATTTTAATTTAATTTTAATTTAATTTTAATTTAATTTTAATTTAATTTTAATTTAATTTCAATTTAATTTTAATTTAATTTTAATTTTAATTTTAATTTAATTTTAATTTAATTTTAATTTAATTTTAATTTAATTTTAATTTAATTTTTAATTTAATTTTAATTTAATTTTAATTTAATTTTAATTTAATTTTAATTTAATTTTAATTTAATTTTAATTTAATTTTAATTTAATTTTAATTTAATTTTAATTTAATTTTAATTTAATTTTAATTTAATTTTAATTTAATTTTTAATTTAATTTTAATTTTAATTTTAATTTAATTTAATTTAATTTTAATTTAATTTTAATTTAATTTTAATTTAATTTTTAATTTAATTTTAATTTAATTTTAATTTAATTTTAATTTAATTTTAATTTAATTTTAATTTAATTTTAATTTAATTTTAATTTAATTTTAATTTAATTTTAATTTAATTTTAATTTAATTTTAATTTAATTTTAATTTAATTTTAATTTAATTTTAATTTAATTTTAATTTAATTTTAATTTAATTTTAATTTAATTTTAATTTAATTTTAATTTAATTTTAATTTAATTTTAATTTAATTTTAATTTAATTTTAATTTAATTTTAATTTAATTTTAATTTAATTTTAATTTAATTTTAATTTAATTTTTAATTTAATTTTAATTTAATTTTTAATTTAATTTTAATTTAATTTTAATTTAATTTTAATTTAATTTTAATTTAATTTTAATTTAATTTTAATTTAATTTTAATTTAATTTTAATTTAATTTTAATTTAATTTTAATTTAATTTTAATTTAATTTTAATTTAATTTTAATTTAATTTTAATTTAATTTTAATTTAATTTTTAATTTAATTTTAATTTAATTTTAATTTAATTTTAATTTAATTTTAATTTAATTTTAATTTAATTTTTAATTTAGTTTTAATTTCAATTTTAATTTAATTTTAATTTAATTTTAATTTAATTTTAATTTAATTTTAATTTAATTTTAATTTAATTTTAATTTCAATTTTAA
Source organism: Armigeres subalbatus (assembly GCF_024139115.2). Lineage (NCBI taxonomy): Eukaryota > Metazoa > Arthropoda > Insecta > Diptera > Culicidae > Armigeres > Armigeres subalbatus. The sequence goes on from NW_026941757.1 coordinate 6,246, forward strand.
TTTAATTTTAATTTAATTTTAATTTAATTTTAATTTAATTTTAATTTAATTTTAATTTAATTTTAATTTAATTTTAATTTAATTTTAATTTAATTTTAATTTAATTTTAATTTAATTTTAATTTAATTTTAATTTAATTTTAATTTAATCTTAATTTAATTTTAATTTAATTTTAATTTAATTTTAATTTAATTTTAATTTAATTTTAATTTAATTTTAATTTAATTTTAATTTAATTTTAATTTAATTTTTAATTTAATTTTTAATTTAATTTTAATTTAATTTTAATTTAATTTTAATTTAATTTTAATTTAATTTTAATTTAATTTTAATTTAATTTTAATTTAATTTTAATTTAATTTTAATTTAAATTTAATTTTTAATTTAACTTTAATTTAATTTTAATTTAATTTTAATTTAATTTTAATTTAATTTTAATTTAATTTTAATTTAATTTTTAATTTAATTTTAATTTAATTTTAATTTAATTTTAATTTAATTTTTAATTTAATTTTAATTTAATTTTAATTTAATTTTAATTTAATTTTAATTTAATTTTAATTTAATTTTAATTTAAATTTTAATTTAATTTTAATTTAATTTTAATTTAATTTTAATTTAATTTTAATTTAATTTTAATTTAATTTTAATTTAATTTTTAATTTAATTTTTAATTTAATTTTAATTTAATTTTAATTTAATTTTAATTTAATTTTAATTTAATTTTAATTTAATTTTAATTTAATTTTTAATTTAATTTTAATTTAATTTTAATTTAATTTTAATTTAATTTTAATTTAATTTTAATTTAATTTTAATTTAATTTTAATTTAATTTTAATTTAATTTTAATTTAATTTTAATTTAATTTTAATTTAATTTTAATTTAATTTTAATTTAATTTTAATTTAATTTTAATTTAATTTTTAATTTAATTTTAATTTAATTTTAATTTAATTTTAATTTAATTTTAATTTAATTTTAATTTAATTTTAATTTAATTTTTAATTTAATTTTAATTTAATTTTAATTTAATTTTAATTTAATTTTAATTTAATTTTAATTTAATTTTAATTTAATTTTAATTTAATTTTAATTTAATTTTAATTTAATTTTAATTTAATTTTAATTTAATTTTAATTTACTTTTAATTTTATTTTATTTTTTTTTTATTTTTTTTTTAATTGAATTTTTAATTTTATTTAATTTAATTTAATTTAATTTAATTTAATTTAATTTTAATTTAATTTTAATTTAATTTTAATTTAATTTTTAATTTAATTTTAATTTAATTTTAATTTAATTTTAATTTAATTTTAATTTAATTTAATTTAATTTTAATTTAATTTTAATTTAATTTTAATTTAATTTTAATTTAATTTTTAATTTAATTTTAATTTAATTTTAATTTAATTTTAATTTAATTTTAATTTAATTTAATTTAATTAATTTTAATTTAATTTTAATTTTAATTTTAATTTAATTTTAATTTAATTTTAATTTAATTTTAATTTAATTTTAATTTAATTTTAATTTAATTTTAATTTAATTTTAATTTAATTTTAATTTAATTTTAATTTAATTTTAATTTAATTTTAATTTAATTTTAATTTAAAATTAAATTAAAATTAAATTAAAATTAAATTAAAATTTAATTTTAATTTAATTTTAATTTAATTTTAATTTAATTTTAATTTAATTTTAATTTAATTTTAATTTAATTTTAATTTAATTTTAATTTAATTTTAATTTAATTTTAATTTAATTTTAATTTAATTTTAATTTAATTTTAATTTAATTTTAATTTAATTTTAATTTAATTTTAATTTAATTTTAATTTAATTTTAATTTAATTTTATTTAATTTAATTTTAATTTAATTTTAATTTTAATTTTAATTTTAATTTAATTTTAATTTAATTTTAATTTAATTTTAATTTAATTTTAATTTAATTTTAATTTAATTTTAATTTAATTTTAATTTAATTTTAATTTAATTTTAATTTAATTTTAATTTAATTTTAATTTAATTTTTAATTTAATTTTAATTTAATTTTAATTTAATTTTAATTTAATTTTAATTTAATTTTAATTTAATTTTAATTTAATTTTAATTTAATTTTAATTTTAATTTAATTTAATTTAATTTAATTTAATTTAATTTTAATTTAATTTTAATTTAATTTTAATTTAATTTTAATTTAATTTTAATTTAATTTTTAATTTAATTTTAATTTAATTTTAATTTAATTTTAATTTAATTTTAATTTAATTTTAATTTAATTTTAATTTAATTTTAATTTAATTTTAATTTAATTTTAATTTAATTTTAATTTAATTTTAATTTAATTTTTAATTTAATTTTAATTTAATTTTAATTTAATTTTAATTTAATTTTAATTTAATTTTAATTTAATTTTAATTTAATTTTAATTTAATTTTAATTTAATTTTAATTTAATTTTAATTTAATTTTTAATTTAATTTTAATTTAATTTTAATTTAATTTTAATTTTAATTTAATTTAATTTTAATTTAATTTTAATTTAATTTTAATTTAATTTTAATTTAATTTTAATTTAATTTTAATTTAATTTTAATTTAATTTTAATTTAATTTTAATTTAATTTTAATTTAATTTTAATTTAATTTTAATTTAATTTTAATTTAATTTTAATTTAATTTTAATTTAATTTTAATTTAATTTTTAATTTAATTTTAATTTAATTTTAATTTAATTTTAATTTAATTTAATTTAATTTTAATTTAATTTTAATTTAATTTTAATTTAATTTTAATTTAATTTTAATTTAATTTTAATTTAATTTTTAATTTAATTTTAATTTAATTTTAATTTAATTTTAATTTAATTTTAATTTAATTTTAATTTAATTTTAATTTAATTTTAATTTAATTTTAATTTAATTTTAATTTAATTTTAATTTAATTTTAATTTAATTTTAATTTAATTTTAATTTAATTTTTAATTTAATTTTAATTTAATTTTAATTTAATTTTAATTTAATTTTAATTTAATTTTAATTTAATTTTAATTTAATTTTAATTTAATTTTAATTTAATTTTAATTTAATTTTAATTTAATTTTAATTTAATTTTAATTTAATTTTAATTTAATTTTAATTTAATTTTAATTTAATTTTAATTTAATTTTAATTTAATTTTTAATTTAATTTTAATTTAATTTTAATTTAATTTTAATTTAATTTTAATTTAATTTTAATTTAATTTTAATTTAATTTTAATTTAATTTTAATTTAATTTTTAATTTAATTTTAATTTAATTTTAATTTAATTTTAATTTAATTTTAATTTAATTTTAATTTAATTTTAATTTAATTTTAATTTAATTTTAATTTAATTTTAATTTAATTTTAATTTAATTTTTAATTTAATTTAAAAGAAAATCCCTAATGAACTTATGGACGAATTTCTATAGAAAGATTTTTCTGAGAAGCTCCTGGATGAAATGTTTGAGGAATTTCCAGAGAAACTACTGGAGGAATTCTCAGTGAAACTACTGGAGCAATTCCCAGAGGAATTGCTGATGGAAATTTCCAAAGAACTCATCCCAGAGGAACTACTGAACGATTTCCCGGAGGAACTTCCAGAGGAACATTTCAAACAATTTGTGTTTCTAGAGAAGCTCCTGAAAGAAACCCGAGAGGAACTCTTGGGCGATTTTCTGAAGGGACTCCTGGAGGAATTTATATTGGAATTCCTGAAGGAGCTCCAAGTGAAGAACTCCTGAAGTAATTCCAAGTGGAACTCCTGAAGAAATTTTCAGATAAACTGCTGGAGAATTTCCCAGAGGAACAACTGGAGGAATTTCTATAAGAACTTCTGAAGGAATTTCTTGAGGAACTCGTAAAGGAATTCCCAGAGGCACTGTTGGTGGTATTTCCAGGAGATATTTCTAGAGGAACTCTTGAGGGAGTTCTCAGAGGAACTGCGGAACAAAAATTCCAAAGAAATCCTTAAGGAATTCACAGAGGAGCTCCTTGAGTAGTTTCTATAGAAACTCCTGGATGAATTTCCAGATGAGCTCCTGGATGAATTCCCAGAGGAACTCCTGGATGAATTCCCAGAGGAACTCCTGGAGGAATACCCAGAGGAACTGCTGGAAGAATTCCCAGAAGATCTGCTAGAGGAATTTTGTAAGGTACTCCTCCCAGAGGAACTCCTAAACGAATTCCCGGAGAAACTTCTGAAGGAACTTTCAGAGAAAGTCTTGGAGGAATTCACAGAGGAACAATTGGAAGAAAATCCCTGATGAACTTATGGACGAATTTCTGTAGAAAATATTTTCTGAGAAGCTCCTGAAGGAAACTACTGGAGGAATTCTCAGAGGAACTGCTGAAGGAAATCTCCAAAGAACTCATCCCAGAGGACCTACTGATCGAATTCCCGGAGGAACTTCCAGAGGACCACCTCAAAGAACTCCTGAAGTAATTCCAAGTGGAACTCCTGGAGAAACTTTTTTAGATGAACTGCTGGAGGATTTCCCAGATTAACTACTGGAGGAATTTCTTTAAGAACTTCTGAAGGAATTTCTTGAGGAACTCGTAATGGAATTCCCAGAGGCACTGTTGGTGGTATTTCCTGGAGAGATTTCTAGAGGAACTCTTGAGGGAGTTCTCAGAGGAACTGCTGAAGGAACTTCCAAGGAACTCCTTAAGGAATTCCCAGAGGAGCTCCTTGAGTAATTTCTATAAAAACTCCTGGATGAATTCCCAGAGGAGCTCCTGGATGAATTCCCTGAGAAACTTCTGGAGGAATACCCAGAGGAACTGCTGGAAGAATACCCAGAAGATCTGCTAGAGGAATTTTGTAAGGTACTCCTCCCAGAGGAACTCCTAAACGAATTCCCGGAGAAACTTCTGAAGGAACTTTCCAGAGGAGCTACTTGATGAACTCCCAGATGAAGAATTTTTGGAGGAATTCTCAAAAGAGCTGCTAAAGGAATTTCTAGAGAAACTCCTGAAGGAATTTTTATTGGATCTCCTGAAAGAATTTCTGGAGAAGCTCCTGAATGGCATCCCAGTGAATTCTCAGAGAAACTTTTTGAGAAATGCCTAGAGGAGCTCCTTGATGAACTCACTGCCTGAGGAATTCCCAGAGAAACTGCTGGAGGAATTTCTGAGTGAACTCCTCACAGAAAAACTGGAAGAACTCACAGAAAACTATAAGAACTCCTGAAGAAATTTCCAGAAGAGCTTCTTGATGAACTCCCAGAGGATGAACTCTGAGGGAAATACTCCTGGAAGAAATTTCCAAAATTCCAAGTGGAACTTCTGGAAGAAATGTTCGAGGAATGGCTGGAGGATTTCCCAGAGGAATTACTGGAGGAAACCCCAGAGGAACTCATGGAGAAATTTATATAAGAACTCCTAAAGGAACTTCCAGAGGAACCTCTAGGGAAACTCTTCGAGAAATTTCCAGAGGAGTTCGTAAATGAGCTCCCAGAGGTAAAACTTTTGGATTAATGCCAAGTGGAAAACCTGAAGGAATTCTCAGAGGAATTTCTAGAGGAACTCCTGAAAGAAATCTCTGGAGCAATTCCTAGATAAACACCTGAATGAATTTCCCGAGGAGCTCCTGAATGAACACCCAGGGGACGAAATCCGGGAGGAATTCCCAGATAAACTCCTGGAGGAATTCCAAGAGGAACTCCTGGAGGAATTTACTGAGGAACTTTTAGAGAATTTCCCACAGGAACTCCTGGAGGAGTTTCTGCAGAAACTCATGGAGGAATCCACAGAGGAACTACTGGAGGGTTTCCCAGAACAACTCGAAGGGGAATTCCTATAGGAACTGTTGCCGGAATTCCCGAAGGAACTCCTGAAAGAATTTTCTGATGAACTACTGGAGTAATTCTCAGATGAACGCCTTGAGGAATTCACAGAGGAGAACTCCTGAATGTATTCCCAGATGAACTGCAGAAGTGATTCCCAGATCAACTGCTGAAGTAATTCCAAGAGGAACTCTTGAATGAATTCACGGAGGAATTCCCAGAGGAACTCCTGAATGAATTTCTAGAGAAACTAATGGAGGAATTCTCATAGGAACTGTTGCAGGAACTCCTATAGAAACTCCTATAGAAACTCCTGAAGGAATTCCAAGAGTCATTTTCTAAGAAGCTTCTTTAATAATTTCTAGAGGAATTCTTGATTGAAGTGCTGAAGGAATTACCAGAGGAATTCCTGGAGGAACTGTTGGAAGAGTTCCCAAGGGAACTTCTGGAGGAATTTATTGAGGAGCCCTGACGTAATGCTCAGAGCAATTCCCTGAGGAACCTTAAAGGAATTTTAAGAAATTTTTTAAGGAGTTCTCAGAGAAACTACTGGAGTAACTCGCTTCTGGAGGTATTTCTAGAGAAACATTTGAATAAATTGTCAGACAAAGTACTGGAATAATTGTCAGAAAAGTTCCTGGAGGGATTCTTAGATGAACTGCTGAAGGATTCCCCAGAAGATCTCTGCTGAAAAAAAAAAACTCAGAGAAATTTCCAGGCGATCTACTTTAGGAATTCTCAGAAGAACTCCTAGAGGAAGATCCATTGGAACCTGCTGAGGAACTCCTGTAGTAATTTCTCTCCCAGAGAAACACCTAGTGGAACTCCTGGAAGAGTTTATAGAAGAACTCCTGGAGGAATTCCCAAAGATACTCCTGGATGAATTATTAGAGCAGTTCCCATAGAAACCACTGGAGGAATCCCAGATGAACTATTGGGGTATTCCCAGAGGATGAACTCCTGGAAGAATTTTCAGAGAACTCCTAGAGGAATTCTCAGAGGAACTACCAGGAATTACCAGGAACTTCACGAAAAAATGTTGGAGAAAATTCTGTAGGTATTTCCAATGGAACTCCTAGATACATTTCGGCACCCCTGAGGGAATTCCCAGATTAACCCTTGGAGGATTTTTCAGAGCATCTCCTGAAGGATTTTTTGAACCATCGTAGCTTCTGGAGGATTATAAGAATTTCCAGAGAATTCCTTCTCGAAAGAACTGGTATAGCTGAAGACGAGGGTGGAGAAGAGTTTTCAAAGAAATTTATACACGGATTTCTGGAGATTCAAGCTCAAAATATAATACGTCAATTTTAAATTGATTTTTATTTAGTTTTGTACATATTGTTGCTCCTCAAGTGCTTGGAACTTGTCCTGCTAATGGACCGGAAGCAAATGGCCGCACCGGATGGATGGTCGTCGCGGATGCTTTCTGAAAATTGCAAAGCATTTTCCAGTATCGGACGAGGAAGTACATTTCCGGACCGAAATTTCAAACTACTCTTCCGGATGCATTTGTTTCTGCAACAGCACATACTAGACCATTTCTCAATTTTCATCATACTTCGCTTCATTTCCTTGGAAGTGGCCAGACAACGAAACTTGATCCGAGCCGAAAGAAGAGGTGCGTCGCAAACCTAAAAATGGCAAGACGTTTTTATGAAATTCTCGGACGGATTTTTCGGCTCCGGATAGACACAAATGTTACATTGCAACCATTGCCATCGCAGCCTGCAAATTGTATTTAATGACTTACCTTTGTCAGGATCGCTTCACTAATATTTTTGTCTGCAAACACGACTATGCTGCTTTGCTGCCCAGACGACGGAGGCTGTTCCGAGCCGAAAGGAGAGGAGAATCGCATCGAGGAAAAGCAAACCAGAAAAAGGAAGACGATTCTTAAGTTCCCGAACGGATTCCTCGGCTCCGGACCTACATAAATGCCGTATTGAAATGGATAGCCATCGCAGCCTACAAACTTAATTAAATTTCACTTACCGCTGTTTGGTTTTTTGATGATAACAAATAAAATAATTAAAATATTCGGGAAAAAGTTCCCGAAGATCTTTATTTATATTTTATTTACATTCAACTGTCATTGGAGGCAGTTGTATATGTACTTTCACTAGTACATATACATTCTGTCTCTGATGACAGTTGAATGTAAATAAATCAGCATGAAAATCCCTTTTGAAACAACCCTAATCCCTGCCTAACCGCCCAAGGCGAAACATATCTAACGTTGATGTAACGTGAGTGTAACAGGTTAGATGGAATTATGCACCAAGCATAAACATACCTAACAAAAGTGTGTCATTCTAGCGTAACTTTAGCCTCACTTTACCCTAACCGTTAGAGAGAATGTTAGTGTAACTATCTCACAGGTTAGATGCACATTATGCTCAAGTTAGAGTAACCTTGCTTGCTGGGGGTTCAATACATTTCGTCGGTAATTGTGGATGGTCAGGATGTTTACTATACATACTCAAAAGTAGGCGACGATAGTTCGGAAGCAATTGGATTAACGGAGGAGGAGGATGCCTGCGATTGTGTCGTTAGACGTTGATGGGACCTACACGGACGACGCGCCGGAGGGTAAGAGCAGCTGCTGAAGGATGAGCAAGAGTACTATAATGTTGAACCGCTGGAGTCAGATGTTTGTTTAATCTGCTTGAGTTGTCGGACCCTCAAGGACCACATTGTGGACGCACGACGGATTGAAGAGCAGATCAAAGATTTGGCATGTGAATATTGTAACAGAATATTTTCGGATATTAAGACCCTGGGCCTGGACCGACACATCGGTAAAAATACACTTCACAGGATCACCTCAGTGGACACACTGGGGATCGTGTTTACCAATGCGGTGAATGCAAAGATCAGCGTATGCCTTCCGGATGGGATGTCTGGTGCACAAAATCTTCGACCATGTGAAGCTGAACGGCGTATACGTGTGCCCCGGGCTGTCGAGCGGCACAAGTACCGGCACAGCCGAGTACTGCACCAGTAGCAGCAACAGCACCAGCACCAGCTAGATCTAATAATGGGACACAGCGGAAGAAGAAATTCCGTCAACGCCGGTAAGACATCTTATTTTTTCAAGGAAAATGAACGAAACAAATTTCTCAATGTTTTTGAAAGCTTCTCCAAAAACCGAAACGTGGATCAGTCGCTTTCGTCTGTACCACGAAACAGGAAGAAATTTTAATATTAATTTACGGTAAGCCATTGACATTTCTTTTACAATTACATATAGTTTTTTCAAAAGCTCCAGAAACAAGTGAATGTTGTTTCGATTGATTATGTCATATTGATTTTACTTTTGAACACATAGGCTTTGGTCCGATTCGCGAATTAAAATCAAATTAAACTTAAAAATGACAGTTATATATAATTTTCTATAATTTTCATATAATTTTTATAATTTTCAAATAACCCTACTCGCAGAGCAAGATTACTTTGACCGATGTTGAATCGTTTTTGATAGATGTTTTGACGGTCTTACTGGGTAGCACCAGCCATTCTTATGAGCGGGGGATTTCATAATTTCCGAACTGTCACTTTTAAGTTTAATTTGATTTTAATTCGCGAATCGGACCAAAGCCTTAAAAAACAATACAAAGTACCGTCAACTGGGGGGAAGATGATCATTGAGGTGAAGATGATCATTTGATGTGTCAGTCAAAAGTGCCAATTTTTTTTATGAAACGGTAGTCAACAATATTCTCCGTTCATGTAATGTTACCGCTAGGTAGAAATCCAAGTTTTTCGATTATAATCATAAAAATGTATTTTGTGGAAGAAAGAGAGAAATAGTCATAAATGACGCTATTTTCGTTTCAAATATTGACTTCGTAGACTTCTTTACGTAGTAAATTCAACATTCATACAAATAACCTAGTGTATTTTGACTACTAGGTCATAATGATTTTAGTAGAGCTGTCTTGATCAACTTCACCCCAAACCAGATTACTAAAAAAATGTGTGATAATTTAATTTATTTTAATAAATGCGAACGCATTTCAGAAAACTAAAGTTGTTGATTATTGCAACGTATAGCAGTACATGTTTTGAAAATATTTGTTTCGAATTAAAATGTAAACACACATTGTTATTGCATGTTTTGTCTTAAAAATGATCATCTTCCCCCCAGTTGACGGTACGAAAAAAGTCCTCTTGAAAGAAATTTATATAAAAAATGAGAATTATATTTCGGTAATTCCTATTTCAAAAAATGGGATTTGGTTCGTTATTTAGAGGGCAGGCCATAGTAATTTATGTATTCAATATGAATGTAATGTTTTTAAACATATCAGGCATAATTTTTCATAAGGACGTATGTAACAAAAGTAAACAAAACGAGATTTTGAATACAACATGACAATCACACGCGACTTTATATAATACTCATCGATTTTACTGATTTTAGATCTTAAAATTCTTTGATTCAATCTTTTACGAATCGACGTATGTAGAATTTTCTATTTTGAAGTCTCACTGTTACATACGTCGCTTTAACATATGGGAACTAAGAGCGACCATGTGAATATCATGTTGTATTAAAAACCTCGTTTTGTTTACTTTATTACATACGTCCTTATGAAAAATTATGCTTGAATTTGAATTTAATTAATTATTTATTCATTATTAATGAAAACTATTTTCCAGGTCAACAGGTCAACAGCTTCGTCTTGATGGACGATCGCATAGTTGATGTAATTTCCTTGGAAAAAACTTATTCATCTCGGACAGTCAAATGCCTAAGCAAGCTGATTTGTTTATGCTGGATCTCTGACACTGAGCTGGCGGGTGGATTGGACGACGGTCATCTGATGATGTTCAACGTGGACGACGGTGACGAAGAGACTATGAATCACGAGTTAAAGCAAAATTTGCACAATAAACATCCGGTGCCTGCCGACTTGCATGTTGATTACGGAGACGGATGAATTGGGTTTGCACAAGTACCTCAGCAGTCAGAGCACAATTGTTATTAATAAAGGTGGAGTTTGGAAGCATTTGATCGGTATGGTCACAGGAAACGGAAGACCCCATTCGAGAAGCAAGCAAACAACCGCGCCCTGAAAAATAAAAGAAAAACAAGCGATACGTTCTGGTGAACAAAACCGATAACAATATGAGCACTCCTTGCCAAATAAACAGAAGGATGATTCACAATTAAAGTCAGAGGAATCAAAACGCCATTAACTCAGAAAATAAGAAAATGGTAAATAATTTGAAAATAATGATTTATTGGTTTATTATTAATAAAAACTGTTTTCAGGTCAAGGAAGGAATTGTGGCCGTACGTGAAAACAGCTGGACAGGCGGTCTCCAGGCGCGCACGTTCCTTATCCACATGAGTTGCGCGTGGCCCATTTCCTCCGGAACTTGAACTTTCTTGTGCCTCAACACGGAACCAAAACCAAAGTCACTACCGAAAAGTTGTTGCACTCAGGATGTTGCACTTACTCATAACCTGCCAATCCAGCTACACGTAAAAAATAACCTTATAAATTATGGCAAAAAGCTATTCGAAAATACTAATACACTTCATTATGCCACCTAATGAATGATCCAATATCAAAAAGCTAATAACATTCATAAGTTAATGAAATGTATAAGTTTTGGAATGTATGCGACGGATGCAATGTAGTTTTTTGTAATACATGTCATTGAGCGCCTGCTTTGGCAAAAAATATTAGAAATATTAATAATAAATAACATTAAATTTTTTACGTGTAGTTGACGTAGATGTGGATCAGTAATCCCAGTTGAGTAACCGCGAATCGAATCCGAAATCTGCTGCGTGATCTGGTCAAGCTTCTCAAGATCATCGGGTCCGATCCAAGATACTACCAACAAGGACGACTATCACCGTAATTCAAGCCCAATCAGGAATCGCAGCACTCGAGAACCCGGTTGGAGATCAAGAGATGCGATTAATGCTATGGAGCAGCTACATTAACGTCCGCTGGCAATGCTGTCTTTAGGGCAAACGCCAGCGTTGAAGCCTCGTCATCACCAGCAATTATTGACCTGGAATATAGGATATCGTCAGTAGAAGATTATTACCCAGAATAATATTTAATTCTCGATTTAATTAATAATAAACATGACAGTTTAGTATAGCGTACTTCACTTGGTTCGAATATGTAATGCATTTAACACACATTTAAATATGAAAGAAAACCATCATTTTGAGAAATTCAGTACACATTTAGTTCTGAGAGTAAAATGTTATTTTGAAAGGGTAAAGACACATTTAGCTCTTAGAGGAAAACGTTATTTTGAAAAGTCGGCTCTTGTCAAAGTTCATTTTGAAGTGACATATTTAGAATTGTAAATTCAACAATCTTATACTTTCTACTGAAAATCACTAACTGATTTTCTTAATTTTACCAACGTTTCTTTCAATTTCACCAACGATTTTTTATTTGTGTGAAGTTAAAGTAATTTTTCATTTGACTTTGATATTATCCCAAATGAATTAAAATAACAAAAACCTCATTTTTATTTTAAATGCGTCGAATTGTACAACTAAATACTGAATTGTTATTAAGATAACTAGAAAGCATAGTAATTTTTACTGCCAAGTTTGTCTTTGAAGCCATAGTAAAATTAACGCATTTTGTGTTCGTTATAAACACGGTTCGTAGTCTGCACAAATTTAGTGGCGTGTTTTCAATTTAACCCTACAATATAGTAATTTTAACTGTAAAGCTACTCTCAGTGTTGAATGAAATCCTGTCGGACAAGCCGATGGATGAGCGGATAGAGAACATTCACACACAGTTGGAAAAAGTTAAAAAACGAGACAAAATTGTATTGAAAGTGTGACCATCTCCAACACCGGCTTGCACAATGAAAAATATATTTTATAGGGTTACAGCGGTGCGGATTTAGGGATGAATATAAAATTAATGACCAGTTAATTCCGTCTAAATATATAATAAATCGTTATAGTTGTTCACTAGTCTGCAAGATAGATATAAAGATAAATGCGATACTGACTGATATGATGTAATAAATAGGGGAACTGCACCTGGATTTAACTCATGGCTCCGATGTTCATCTCATCAAAACAAAACAAAATTAATGGTTGAATGGTTGGTTGCTTGAGTGGTTGACTGGTTGGTTTACTGGTTGATTGATTGGTTGTGGTTATTTAGTTGATTGGTTGATTAGTTGGTCGGCTGGTTAGGTAGTTGATAAGTTGTTTTGCTGATTGCTTGGTTAATTAGTTGGTTGGTTGCTTGATTGGTTGATTAGTTGGTTGGTTGCTTGATTGCTTGGTAGATTGGTAGCTTGTTTGACTGGTTGGTTACTTGATTGGTTGGTTGATTATTTGGTTGGCTGCTGCTTGATTTGTTAGTTGGTAGTATGGTATGATTGATTGGTTGGCTGCTTGACAGGTTAATTGATTGGTTAGTCGGCTGGTTAGTTGATTATTTGTTTTGTTGGTTGCTTGGTTGATTAGTTAATAAGTTGATTGGTAGCTTGCTTGAATGGTTGGTTGCTTGATTCGTTGGTTATTTGGTTGGTTGGTTGCAGCTTGATTTGTTAGTTGGAAGAATGGTTGATTGGTTGGTTGCTTAATTGTTGGTTGGTTGCCAATCCAACAAACCAATCAGGTTATATGATTGATTGGTTGCTTGACTGGTTGATTGATTGGTTGGTCGGCTGGTTAGTTGATACTGTTTTGTTCAACCGTCTAAGACGAGTTTAGGACTCTCCATTTAATTCCACCAATTATTTTGATATCTTTTCAGATACGTATTTCGACCACAACTGTGTGGTCGTATTCAGTGTCTCGTACTCGACTGTTTTGTTGCTTGCTTAATTAGTTCGTTGGTTGAATAATTGATTGGTTGATTGGTAGATTGCTTGATTGGATGGTTGATTGATTGGTTGGTTGTTTGGTTGATCGGTTGATTGGTTGCTGCTTGATTTGTTAGGTGGTAGAATGGTTGGTTGGTTGGTTGCTTGATTGTTGATTGGTTCTCAATCATACCAACTAATAAGGTTATTTGGTTGATTGGTTACTTGACTGGTTGATTGATTGGTTGGTCGGCTCGTTAGTTCATATGTTGTTTTGTTGGTTGCTTGACTGGTTGATTAGTTGGTTGGTTGAATGATTGCTTGGTTGATTGGTAGCTTGCTTTAAAGGTTGGTTATTTGATTGATTGATGCTTGATTTGTTAGTTGGTAGAATGGTTGATTGGTTGGTAATTTGGTTGATTGGTTGCTTTACTGGTTGATTGGCTGGTCGGCTGGTTAGTTGATATGTTGTTTTGTTGGTTGCTTCAATGGTTGCTTGGTTGGTTAATTAGTTGATTTGTTGCCTGATTGATTGGTAGCTTGCTTGAATGGCTGATAGCTGGATTAGTTGGTTGGTAGCTTAATTGGTTGGTTATTTGGTTGATGGGTTGCTTTCAGAGCATAAAATATTCACTTTCATGAAGCACATTCACTCCGACTTTTGACATTCGTGTTTTTATTATTCAAAACATAGAATGACTTACTCAGTTTACTTCTTCATAAATTCATTCAATTGATTACCACTGAGTATGGTAATTGCGCGCGAAAAAACAAAATTAGCCTTGATTATATTGACATTTGACGCTAAAATGCCCTCAATTGAACGTCGGGATTAGATCTATGCGTGTAGTTAAATATTTAAATCATCAAAATGTGTACAAATGTTTACGATTATTTAATAATTTGTGATATTCAAATAAATACTCACTGACCCATATTCATCATGAAAATTGACGGTGCAGAGCCGAATATGAATATGTTTAGAAGTGAAGTGACAAAGAAGGCCGATGGGCTTCATAAAAATAATCGAATATTTACAGCTCTGGTTGCTTTACCGTTTGATTGAATTGTTGGTCGGCTGATTGGTTGATTAGTTGGTTTTTTGGTTTCTTGATTGGTTGATTAGTTGATTGATTGATTGATTGGTTGGTTGCTGCTTGATTTGTTAGTTGGAATAATGGTTGATTGGTTGGTTTCTTTTTGTTTATTGATTACTTTTTTTTTTTTTTTTTTTGTATCTTTATTAAAGAGACTTTCAGCCCGAGGCTGGCTCGACTCCGTTTATTGATTACTTGATTGGTTCATAATTTGGTTGATTGGTTGCTTGAATGGTTGATTAGTTGGTTGGTTGAATGATTGCTTGGTTGATTGGTAGCTTGCTTGAATGGTGGGTTGCTTGATTGATTGGTAGTTTTCTTGAATGGTTGGTTATTTGTTTGATTGCTGCTTGATTTGTTAGATAGTAGAATAATTGATTGGTTGGTTGATTGCTTGCTTGATTGGTTGGTCGGCTGGTTAGTTGACATGTTGTTTTGTTGGTTGCTTGGTTGGTTGATTAGTTGATTCGTTGCTTGATTGATTGGTGGCTTACTTGAATGGCTGATTGCTGGATTAGTTGGTTGGTTATTTGGTTGATGGGTTGCTTTACCGTTTGATTGAATGGTTGGTCGGCTGGTTGGTTGATTAGTTGTTTTGTTGGTTTCTTGATTGGTTGATTAGTTGATTGATTGGTTTGTTATGCTTGATTAGTTAGTTGGTAGAACTGTTGATTAGTTGATTCCTTGATAGTTGGCTGGTTGCTTAATTGGTTGGTTGGTTGCTTCATTGTTTATTGGTTTGCTTGGTTGGTTATTTAATTGATTGGTTGCTTGATTGGCTAATCCAGCAATCAGCCATTCAAGCAAGCTACCAATCAATCAAGCATCGAATCAACTAATCAACCAACCAAGCAACCATTGAAGCAACGAACAAATCAACTAATCAACTAACCAGCCGACCAGCCAATCAAGCAAACCAAACAATCAACCAGTCAAACAACCAATCAACCAAATTACCAACCAATAAATCAATCAACGAACAAATGAAGCAACCATCCAATCAACCATTCTACCAACTAACCAATCAAACAGCAATCCACCATCCCATCAACCAAACAACCAACCACTCAAGAACCCAAGCAATCAACATATTAACCAATCACTCAAGAAACCAACAAAACAACTAATCAACTAACCAGCCGACCAACAATCAATCAACCAGTTAAGCAACCAACCAACAATGAAGCAAACCAATTAAGCAACCAACCAACTATAAACCATTCAACAGTTCTACCAACTAACAAATCAAGCAGCAACCAACCAATCAATCATTCTACCAACTAACAAATCCAAGCAACCAACCAATAATCAGGCAACCAACCAACTAATCTACCAATCAAGTAATCAACAAAACAACTAATCAACTCATCAAGCAACCGACCAACAATCAACCAACCAACTAATCAACCAATCAACTAATCAATCAACCAATCAGGCAACCAATCAACTGAATAATTAACTAGTCAACGATTCCAGCAACCAACCAATCAAGCAATCAACTAATCAGCCATTCAAGCAACCAACAAAACAACTAATCAACTAAACAGGCGACCAACCAACCAATCAACCAGTCAAACAACCAATCAACCAAATTACCAACCAATCAAGTAATCAATAAACAAAAAAGAAACCAACCAATCAACCATTATTCCAACTAACAAATCAAGCAGCAACCAACTAAACAAATAACCAACGAATCAATCAACTAACTAATCAAACAACCAACCATTCAAGCAAGCTACCAATCAACTTATTAACCAATCAGCCAAGCAACCAACAAAACAATTAATCAACTAACCAGCTGACTAAACAATCAAGCAACCAACCAATCAACCAGTTAAGCAACCAACCAACAATTACCATTCTACAAACTAACAAATCAAGCAGCAAACCCATAAACCAAATTACTAATCAATCAAACGACTATCCATTCAAGCATGCTACCAATCAACCAATAATCAAGCAACCTACCAACTAATCGATCAATCAAGCAACCAACCAATTAGCCATCCAAGCAACCAACAAAACAACTAATCAACTAACCAGCCGACCAACTAATCAAGTAACCAATCAACCAACCAGTCAAGCAACCTATCAATCAAATAACCAACCAATCAACCAAATAACAAAACAACTAATCAACTAACCAGCCGACAAACAATCAATCAACCAGTCAAGCAACCAATCAACTATTAACCATTCAACAACAGTTCTACCAACTAACAAATCAAGCAGCAACCAACCAATCAATCAATCATTCTACCAACTAACAAATCAAGCAATCAACTCAACTACCTCTCAAGCCACCAACAAATCCCCAAAACAACCCATCAACCAACCGACCAACAATCACCCACCCAACAAATCAAGCAATCAACCAACCAATCAAGCAATCAATCAACTGAATAATTAACTAATCAACCATTCCAGCAACCAATCAAGCAACCAAACAATCAGCCATTCAAGCAACCAACAAAACAACTAATCAACTAACCAGCCGACCAACCAATCAATCAACCAGTCAAACAACCAATCAACCAAATTACCAACCAATCAAGTAATCAATAAACAAAAAAGAAACCAACCAATCAACCATTATTCCAACTAACAAATCAAGCAGCAACCAACTAAACAAATAACCAACGAATCAATCAACTAACTAATCAAACAACCAACCATTCAAGCAAGCTACCAATCAACTTATTAACCAATCAATCAACCAACAAACAATTAAACAGCCAACAAACAATGAGCAAACAACCAACCAACTATTAAACTGATCCAAAATTATTTATCAGATCGTTACTGCAGGTAAACTATCAGAATTCTAAATCTGATAGATTACCTGTTAGAGCTGGTGTTCCCAAGGTAGCATACTGGGGCCCATATTGTATAACATTTTTACTTCTGACTAACCTGATTTACCACCAGGGTGTCAAAAATCTTTGTTTGCAGATGACACAGGTCTCTCAGCCAAAGGGCGAAGCCTTCGTGTCATTTGTAGTAGTAGATTGAAAAAAAGTTTGGATATTTTCTCCACTTACTTGCAAAAATGGAAAATTTTCCCGAATGCTTCAAAAACTCAGTTTATAATTTTCCCACATAAGCCGAGAGTTTCTTATTTGAAACCTTCTAGCAGACATATATGTCACTATGACTGGGGTTCCAATTAATTGGTCTAGCGAAGCTAAATATTTAGAACTTCTGCAATCTTCTATTGCAACGATTAGCTCCTTGTACCCTTAGTAAAAATTAGGTTAAGTTTAGTTTAAGTAGAAAACTTTGTAATTCCTACATGGTTTAATTCAACCAGAGGAAATATCCTAACTGCCAGAGGCAATTGAAATGTATTAATAATAACTAAAAGCGTAACATAGCAAATAAGGATGATAGTGTTAAGAAAACACGGAACACCTAGTCCAAGAGATAAATGCATGTATTAGATAATTAGCAAATAAAATTAGTAAAAAAAACTAATTTGCAGCTGCCAAAGAAACCTTATTTTCTTTTTTTTTTGCTGTTTATACAAAAATATGTATTTACTTTTTCCGATGCCTATGATCTTGGAACCCGGGAGGACAACTTTCTTCTGACGATTATCATGAGGCTAAACGATGATACTTTTATGCCCAGGGAAGTCGAGGCAATTTCCAATCCGAAAATTGTCTAGACCGGCACCGGGAATCGAACCCAGCCACCCTCAGCATGGTCTTGCTTTGTAGCCGCGCGTCTTACCGCACGGCTAAGGAGGGCCCCGATATGCCTATTCGTTGTAACTAAAAGCATCTTATATCAAATGACAAAACAATAAACTGCCTTAGATAAACGCTGCAGCAACTACAAATCATTTGATAACAAAATTAAAATTAAAACCTTTTTTCTAATTATTCTACAGTTCGTTATTCATCATCTTACCTTATGTGTTATCTGCGCCCTCATCCGCAACTCAGGCGGTTCCTCCTCGGACCACCACGATTACCAGATGGTCTTCCTTCAGTCCTCCTCGGTGAGGTTGTGACATGTTCGTTTCAACAATTGGGTTGTTTAGGGGTATCGATGTTTTTACATATTCTGAATCTACAGGAAAAACTTAGCCTAACCCCAATGTTTCAGAATTTTTGGTGCCCCGGAACTATTTTTAATTTACATTTTAAATTTATATGGGACTAAAAATTTGTTCTTATGCTGCATGGGCCAAATGTCATTCTATGAATGTTAGTGTCATTCTATCGATTAAAATGGTTTATTGTTTGCTGTATAAAAATGTAAATAAGAGGTTTACAAACAAAATAAAAATATGTCGGAGATCAGAAAAGCATGCTCTTTATATTAAACTGCAAAAACTCGATATTTTCTGAGCTAAACAACCCAATTCTGTCGAAAAATCGCATGGCGGGAATGAGTAGAGCACACCGGTTGCTTCCGTTTCCTTATTGAGTAAGGATATAACGCCGGCCGCTTCTTTCTGCTTCAGGTAGGACACGAGATTACGCAGTGGACGCGTCTGAGCGCTGGCATCATCCGACGATGCTACCGATGACGTCGATCCCGGCAGGCTGAGGAAGATTGCGTGCGACGATGACGTCGATATGCGCTTCTGCACATCTTCCAACTGATGATGATTTGTTGAGCTTTTCAGCGCTTTTGGAACGATTTCCTTAGGTGGCCCATATTGCCCTGATCACTCCTATATCAAATCTCGCTTAACTTTTCAAAAGGTCCTAAGTAACATTTTTTTCATGAATTAATTTGAACTAGAGATGGGCAAAACAGCTCATTGCAGTGAGCGGATCTGATCCGTTCAGCTCATTGAAAAGAGTCAGCTCCTTGGATCAGCTCTTCAGTTCTTTAATGCCACATATAATAAAACATAATTGTTAATATTATTATTTTAATTATTGTTCAAAATTTGAAAAATTTATGTCATTCATTAATTTATTCATTCATTCATCATTCATATATTTACCTTTCTTTGAAATTTTTGAAATGTTTAGTTACAGTGAGGTAATAATTTCTATTGAAAAACCGACAATTTTAAACTAATAACATTTATTACGCTTTTTTCTGACCGTCTAGTTTTGAAGTCTAGGAGAACCATAACATTTATTTCTATACAAAAAACTAACTCAACATTATTTTCTATTCATAATTCTAAGTTACATTTTATTGATAACGTTTCTCAAATCGTTTCTCAATCTCAAATCAATTTAAATAATTCAGTCCCTAGTCTCTGATATGTATATGAACCATATCACGTGTCATAAGTTTTCTCTTCATACTGGGTGCAGTAAATCAATGCCTTGTTTGCGCGCGCTTTTAACCCTTCTAACCATGCGTAGTTGATATTTTCATACAAGCGAGCCCATTCATCTAAATTGGTTCCCGAAATGCGAGAGAAATAAAAACAAGAGAGTAAAAAAATACAGAGCACAGTGCTACAAACAAATCAAGTGCACATGTAGCAGTATGCTGGCGGGAAAACCCGTCGCAAGTAAAAGATCCGCTCCATGCAAGACACAGCCCCCAGTTCGGTTCGTTTGAACCACATGGTTCGCTCGATAGAATCGGTCGCGACTGATCCGGATCGAGATCCGTGTCGCACGGATCTGAGCTGGTGTTGCAGCTCCCGCTTCCATGTCACAGCAATTTCGAGTTGTTGTTCGAGTTGTTCGAGTTGTTCGGATCTTCGGATCTTTTGCTTAGTACGGTTCGTTCGCTACCACATTACTAGGTATCTTTTGTGTGTCCGTTCGTAGCACCGAGTATGTGGATATGGGTTAAGAAATAGGCGGCAAGCTAGATTATTTTTGCTTGTGTGTTTCTTATTCCTCTCTGCAGCAGAAATGATTTCTGTTGCTTGGCTAGATGGTTCTGTCGCTTGGCTTGATGGTGCTTGAGGTGCAAATAATAAACGATCAGCACGTGCGCGGTACTGGACTGGAATGCTCATACAAGCTCGCTTGTGTTGTGTACCGCGAGCGTGGTATTTTCGTTTGTGCTGTACAAAATACAACAGCGCGCGTACTCGAGTGCGTACGCTCGAGGGAGTTTCTCTAGGCGCGTGTTTGACAATGATTTCATCAATTTAAAGTGAGCTGCTGAGCTGGACTTTAAAAAAGATCCATGGCTCATCAGCTCAATGTAAGGAAGCGAATCTTTGGAACAGCTCCTGAGCGGAGCGCCCACCTCTAATTTGAACAGCGCAATCAACAGACCAATATGGAAAGCTTTTGATTGCAGTACTCAAATTAATTCATGAAAAAATGTTACTTAGGACCTTTTGAAAAGTTAAGCGAGAAATGGCAAAAACAATAAACTACCGTAGATAGACGCTGCAGCAACGAAAAAGTCTTTGATAACAAAAATTAAAATTAAACCTTTCAAGCAAAATTTTTCATAACGACGTATGTAACAAAAGTAAACAAAACGGGGTTTTTAATACAACGTGACAATCACACGCGGCTTTATATAATACGCATCGATTTTACTGATTTCAGATCTTAAAATTCTTTAATTCGATCTTTTTGCGAATCGACGTATGTAAAAATTTCTATTTTTGAAGTCTCACTGTTACATACGTCGCTTTAACATATGGGAACTGAGAGCGACCTATGTAACAAAAAAGCAAAACAAAACAAAACTGCAGTTGCGTCAATCGTGCAACTATGGAAAACCGACCAATGTACATCGACGTACGTGTAGCATACCGGTGTATGAATAATTTTATCGTTTTTTCGCAGTGAATTTGAATGAACTGAGCTTTGCTGTGAAGCACGCTTATTACGTGTCATGTAATGATGCATGCCAGCGGAAAAAAGGATTGAAAAAAGATTTAGTTTTAAAACAGTTTTAGAAAAAGTTTTGCCAACTTTCTGCAAAGGAATTCTCGAATCCTCATAATTGTTACATACGTCGTTATGAAAAATTATGCTTGCTTTTTTCTAATTATTCTACAGTTCGTTATTCATCATCTTACCTTATGTGTTATCTGCGCCCTCATCCGCAACTCAGGCGATTCCTCCTCGGACCACCACGATTATCAGATGGTCTTCCTTCAGTCCCTCCTCGGTGAGGTTTTGACATGTTCGTTTCAACCATTCTGTCGAAAAATCGCTTGGCGGGAATGAGTAGAGGAATTGAGTAAGGATATAACGCCGGCCGCTTCTTTCTGCTTCAAGTAGGACACGAGATTACGCAGTGGACGCGTCTGAACGCTGGCATCATCCGACGATGCTACCGATGACGTCGATCCCGGCAGGCCGAGGAAGATTGCGTGCGACGATGACGTCGATATGCGCTACTGCACATCTTCCAACTTGGGTTGATCGAGGCGTAGTCGCTGAGTAATACGAAGGTGGTGTTTACCTTCAGGCTGTCCACTATTTCGTTGTTTCCGTCCGTTAGGAACTTGGCGGGGAATAGTGAACTCTTCAAAATCAGCGCCCCTTGCCAGAATGTGGTAGATTTCCGTGCGACTTCTGGTAACGTTCTTGCATTCGATAACATGCCATTCCTATGAGAAGACGAATCAGAATCCGAATCAGCCGGACTGCGTCGCCTCGGTGAACGGGAGCGAGATCTATCGATTCCTGGTTCACGTGATCCAGAACGACGGCGTGAATCATATTCGCCATCGGCTCCTGATCGACGCCATTCATTATTGACCCCGTGGTGCGGTGGGCCATCACTATGAAAACTGCCACGGAAACCACCACGCCCGCGGAATCCTCCTCTGCCGCGGAACGGTCTTCCACCATAGTCGTACAATGAATTTTCCTCGTATGATGCACCACCTTCCGGATATTCGTAGTCGGGGCGCGACGATACTCACCGCCTTCCTCAAAACATCCACTGCGCTTTGAGAACGATGGTGTTGTTCCGTTGTCAGCAAAATCGATACGAATACGACGATCCGGTGCCCCTAACGGGAATCCACGCATTTCCTTCACAGCAGCCGTAGCAGCATCAATAGAATCGTACATAATGTAGGCCTGGGTGTCCCTTTGTTATATTCGATCTTTTGATGGCACCAAAACGGTCGAACTCACGCTTCAACTGAGTAACGAAACGAACAAACAACAAACGAACCGAAACGACGTCACAAGGTGAGGGAGAAAACAAACAAACTGTCAAAACGTCAAGAGGGTAAGTCAGCGCTCGTAAAATATTTATGTAATTCGTCACCCACGAGGGGTATTTTCTTTAAAATAAAGAAGAAGACATGGTGCCCGATTTTCTGATGGCTTTGTACCGGACATTTCGGTCTATGTATTCGTCAATGATTTAACCATTGACGAATACATAGACGGAGGGGTGGCCATTTTTCCGGGCACCACTATATACCCCTGGGGAGTGACGGATTACAATTATTACAATCACTCGACCATTGAGAAGCCCCTCAATTCGAACCACGTCAGTTTGACAACAGTTGTCATTTTCATTTTGTTTATGTTTTTGTTAAGTTTTCTGTTTTTCCCTCGCGTGCCGCACAGCAACAACTTTTTCGGTTGTTCTTTTTTATTTATTTAAAGGTTATTTAAACGAGGTCGTGAAAAGTGGCATGTTCATTTTTGGATGTTTACCAAGTAAGTTTTAATTTACGGTCTGATTTAAAAAAATAATTTGCAATAGTTTTGGTGTTTCAGGTATTTGCTCAACCGGTACTTGCTGCGGGTTCAAAACGTTGAAACGTATCCAGAGTCGTCTCCACAAAAGTGCTTTGGAAATGAAAATATGTGTCCTGCTGTACGCTCCTGATGGAGCTGGTGAAACCGACTTGGTGAAAATCAGGAATCACATCAACGACGACGGAACGATTCACAAATAAGCGGGGACCAGATCGCTGTCGTGATTGATTGCCCTCCAGGAAAGTTTGAGAAAAAGGCGAGAAATTTTCTCCACATTTAACTGCTGCCGTAGCTTCATTACTTCACCTTTTGGAATCTTTGGTCGCTCACAGGAACCATCCAAGAGGATGTAAGACTTCTGCATCTAATTATCAGGACACAGCCGCTTTTTGCGTGTGTGTTATTATTTAAAAGAGGTAGGTTTTGAATTTGTTTATTTGTCTGTACAGCAGCTCGATTGTAGTGTTGTTTTTTAGGACGAATCTGGACGAATGAGGAGACAAACTAGTACCGGACGAAGAGAGGAGCACTTTAGGTGAATGAAAATTTGGTAACCAAACTGCAGATTCCTCAGAAGGATTTGACTACAAAATGTGTGTTGCTCGCACTTGATTGAATCCGAAATTAATCCGCTCCAGCATTAACACTGGAGTAAACCGAGAAGGAAATCGATGGCGGAGGTTGTTGTTGATTAAGCCATCGGCGATACAGGAATGCGTATCATTGACTGTCATATGCTGGCGCATCGCTTGATCGAATAATACGCCGCAATGATAACTTATGGTAGTGGTCATTCTGGCCAATTATATCTATACGGAAAACAATGTGTATCTCAACCCGTGCGGACTTTGCAGCATAGATGAACCAATGGTGACACTCGGCTGACCCGTCGTAGGATCATCATTGACACCTGCGGAGGCGGGGAGTACACGACGGTGATTCTTTTTACGGTTATGACTTCACCAAGGTCAACCGTTCAGCTGGGTGGCCAAGTTGTTGGTGCAGACCGGAATCTGCCGGTGCTTGTTTGCAAATGTATATATCTTCCACAGTTAGTTTGCCATCGGTCTCGCATAACTGCATTCGATTATGGTACTTGTCGGTAAGTTTGTGTTGACTGAAATGAACATATTTAAGTGTTATATATATTTCATAGTATTTTATTTCTTTATTTCAGCGAATATTACGGGAAATCGTAGTTGAATGGAAGATATGTATACCGGCTATCAGCTGCTTAGTCGAAAACATTTCAAACAAGACAATAAGGAATAAGCATTACACAGCGAGATCAAGGTAGTACCATTGACGAATACATAGACCTAAATGTCCGGTACAAAGCCATCAGAAAATCGGGCACCATGTCTTCTTCTTCATTTTGAAGAAAATACCCCTCGTGGGTGACGAATTACATAAATATTTTACGAGCGCTGACTTACCCCTCTTGACGTTTTGACAGTTTGTTTGTTTTCTCCCTCACCTTGTGACGTCGTTTCGGTTCGTTTGTTGTTTGTTCGTTTCGTTACTCAGTTGAAGCGTGAGTTCGACCGTTTGGTGCCATCAAAAGATCGAATATAACAAAGGGGACACCCAGGCCTACATTCTGTACGATTCTATTGATGCTGCTACGGCTGCTGTGAAAGAAATGCGTGGATTCCCGTTAGGGCACCGGATCGTCGTATTCGTATCGATTTTGCTGACAACGGAACAACACCATCGTTCTCAAAGCGCAGTGGATGTTTTGAGGAAGGCGGTGAGTATCGTCGCGCCCCGACTACGAATATCCGGCAGGTGGTGCATCATACGAGGAAAATTCATTGTACGGCTATGGTGGAAGACCGTACCGCGGCCGAGGAGGATTCTGCGGGCGTGATGGGTGACGAGGCAGCTCTCATAGTGATGCCCCTCCGCACCAAGGAGATAATGACGAATGGCGTCGATCAGGAGCCGACGGCGAATATGATTCACGCCGTCGTTCTGGATCACGTGAACCAGGAATCGATAGATCTCGCTCCCGTTCACCGAGGCGACGCAGTCCGGCTGATTCGGATTCTAATTCGTCTTCACATAGGAATGGCATGTTATCGAATGCAAGAACGTTACCAGAAGTCGCACGGAAATCTACCACATTCTGGCAAGGGGCGCTGATTTTGAAGAGTTCACTATTCCCCACAAGTTGCACCTAACGGACGGAAACAACGAAATAGTGGACAGCCTGATGAAGGACGAGGAAGGTAAACACCACCTTCGTATTACTCAGCGACTACGCCTCGATCAACCCAAGTTGGAAGATGTGCAGTAGCGCATATCGACGTCATCGTCGCACGCAATCTTCCTCGGCCTGCCGGGATCGACGTCATCGGTAGCATCGTCGGATGATGCCAGCGTTCAGACGCGTCCACTGCGTAATCTCGTGTCCTACTTGAAGCAGAAAGAAGCGGCCGGCGTTATATCGCTTACTCAATAAGGAAACGGAAGCAACCGGTGTGTTCTACTCATTCCCGCCAAGCGATTTTCGACAGAATTGTTGAAACGAACATGTCAAAACCTCACCGAGGAGGGACTGAAGGAAGACCATCTGATAATCGTGGTGGTCCGAGGAGGAATCGCCTGAGTTGCGGATGAGGGCGCAGATAACACATAAGGTAAGATGATGAATAACGAACTGTAGCAGGGGGTTAGACACTTGAATCTTTTGATTATTTTTTTATCATTTTTGTATTTTTTGTAAATTTTCTGAATCTTTTGAATCATTTCAAATCTCGCCTGTTCAATCCCGCTCTAATTTGTTTCAGTGTACTCGTGCATCATCTGTCAAAAGAAATCAGACTGTGCCACCGGTGCCACCGAAACGGTGAAATTCCTCAGCGATCGGTTGGTTAAGTTTGTTTCAGATAAAACGTTTAGGAAACGGAAACGTTTAGGCAATCAGACGTCGTCAACACCGGAACTCATCCGCTAAAAAATCAGCAATCCGTACCTGTTAATTACGCATAATTCGCTGCAGGTGTTTGCCAAAACGTCAAGAACCTGGACGAAAGCAGCAACAGCACCATTATGCTGGATTTAAGTGGGTTTTTCCAGCAGGCGGTAGTGGAATGCGTTCGGAAGTCACCATGGCCGACAACTACCGAAAGGATGCCGCGTTCGGGTCGATAGATTCCAGCAAGGTGCACTTGCGCTATGCCCAGGTAGTGGTGATCAACATCGAGGAACAGCGAGACATCGCGGAGTGTGATCCATCGTCTAAAAGTTCTGCTGGACAAAAGTCGAGAGTTGAATTCGGCTGGTCTGCACGACAGTCTGATTTGTTTGCAAAACTTCCTTGATTTCTACATCCACAAGAAGGACGTACTTATGGCCGCCAACAGCCAGGTTATTATTTATACTTCTATAATATTTTTATATTTTCTTCTATATATATATATTTATACTTCTTATTCATTTTATAATTCTTTACGATCCCTACAGCGGGCACATCCGATCCAGACAGGTATCTGTCGTATTCCAGCCGAAAACGGCTAAATGGAATCCGCCGTTGAAGAGCGGTGCGACTGTTCGTTTTAAAATTCGACAACAAACTGCCGGTGCAATCTTCGTCGTTGCTACTCAACCCGATGGCGCTACCAACACCATCTCACACTGCGGTGGCAGCAATGCGCTAGCATTGCCATACCCCGCCGCGTAACCTCTCCCAGCCCCTCACAAGCTACCGATTCATTGGCACACGCTTAAATTAAGCAAAGTTCGTCAGAAAATTCAATATGTTGCTCTCCATACTCTCAAATACTCAATCATGCACAGATTCTTTCACGATAGAGATCAGTATTAGCGCATATGCAAAATTGAGAATTCGAATCAAGTCTAATGTAAAACTTGCCACATTGTACGGTAAATTGGGGCACGCGAAATATGTGATTTCACGATTGGTATATTTGATTGCTTATGTTTAATGTACAATCCGCAATAGCAGAATCAATTCATAGTCTAGAATCACTTATACAAACTAAAATCATTAGCCGCTTGCTCTGAATACTACATCTTTCTCCTTCCCTACTCTTTCAACTTTGTAAGAATATGATTTCAATTTTACAAATATTTTATTATAATGAAAATCATACCTAAATTGCTTCAAAATAAATTAAAACAATTCATAATATTGTAATACCATCAACATCTAATGCAAAGAATAACTCGAAATTCTACTTGCTCTTGCACAATTCGGAATACACAAAAAATGCCTCGGAGTCCTGCTCGTTACTCGCAAAGAGCAATCCTCTATAGAACTTGCAAACGTAGTCCTACGTCAACATTCTTTGGAGTTCTACTCACTCTGGAATAAATAAAAAAAAACGCCTCGGAGTCCATTTGCAAAATGTATTCCTTCATACAAGCCATAGACGTAATCCTACGTCCTTCTATAAAATACCCAGACGAACATGTCTTGGAGTTGCATCGGAGTCCTGCTCTGCATTCGCAAAGTATACTCTTCTATAGAATACACAAACGATGTCCTACCTCAAAATGCCTTGGAGTTCTACTCGCTCCGGAATAACCAAAAATGCTTTGGAGTTCTTCACATTCGCAAAGTGTATTCTTCCATAGAATACACAGACGTATTCCTACGTCAAAATGCCTCGGATTTTTACTCGCTCCGGAATGAACAGAAAATGGAATAAACAAGTCCTTCATATTTGCAAAGTGTACTCCTCTATAGAATACACAGCCGTAGTCCTACGTCTACGGAATGAACACAAAATGTCTTGGTATCCTGCTTCGCATTTGCAAAGTGGTCACAGACGTAGTTCGACGTCAACATGCCTCGGAGTTCTACTCGCATTCACAAAATAAAATGCCTCGGATTCTTACTCGCTCCGGAATGAACAGAAAATGGAATGAACAAAATTTTTCTCGGAGTCGTGCTATGTATTCGCAGAGTGTGGTCCTCTATAGAATACCCAGACGTAGTCCTACGTCAACATGCCTCGGAGTTCTGCTCACTCCGGAATAAACAAAAATGCCTCGGAGTGCTTCACATTCACAAAGTGTACTCTTGTATAGAACACACAGACGTAGTCCTACGTCAATATTCGGCGTTCTACTCGCTTCAGAATAAACACGAAAATGCCTCGGAGTTCGGCTCGCATTCACAAAATAAAATGCCTCGGAGACCTGCTCGCTCCGGAATAAACAAAAAAATACCTCGGAAACCCGCTCGTTCCGGAATAAACAAAAAAAATGCATCGAAAGTTCGGCTCGCATTCACAAAATAAAATGCCTCGAGGCCTGCTCGCTCCGGAATAAACAAAAATATACCTCGAAACCCGCTTGTTCCGGAATAAACAAAAAAAAAAAATGCCTCAGAGACCTGCTCGCTCCGGAATAAACAAAAATGCCTCGAGACCTGCTCGCTCCGGAATAAACAAAAAATACCTCGGAAACCCGCTCGTTCCGGAATAAACAAAAAAAAATGCCTCGGAGACCTGCTCGCTCCGGAATAAACAAAATAAAATACCTCGGAAACCTGCTCGTTCCGGAATAAACAAAAAAAAATGCCTCGGAGACCTGCTCGCTCCGGAATAAACAAAAAAAATGCCTCGGAGACCTGCTCGCTCCGGTATCTTTTATTCGATCCTCGGGAGACCTGCTCGCTCCGGGATCATGTTTTAAAACACTCGAAGACCTGCTCGCTTCGGTTTTTCTATAATTTCGGAGACCTGCTCGCTCCGAAATCCACAACATAAAATGAGAGCATACTTACCATTTAGTAACTAGCACATTAATGGATGTGGCAAGCACCATTTTCATGCGCTAGTTACAAATATAAAAGCAAACACTATTTCTACCGACTGCGACATGTCGTATTCCAGCCGAAAACGGCTAAATGGAATCCGCCGTTGAAGAGCGGTGCGACTGTTCGTTTTAAAATTCGACAACAAACTGCCGGTGCAATCTTCGTCGTTGCTACTCAACCCGATGGCGCTACCAACACCATCTCACACTGCGGTGGCAGCAATGCGCTAGCATTGCCATACCCCGCCGCGTAACCTCTCCCAGCCCCTCACAAGCTACCGATTCATTGGCACACGCTTAAATTAAGCAAAGTTCGTCAGAAAATTCAATATGTTGCTCTCCATACTCTCAAATACTCAATCATGCACAGATTCTTTCACGATAGAGATCAGTATTAGCGCATATGCAAAATTGAGAATTCGAATCAAGTCTAATGTAAAACTTGCCACATTGTACGGTAAATTGGGGCACGCGAAATATGTGATTTCACGATTGGTATATTTGATTGCTTATGTTTAATGTACAATCCGCAATAGCAGAATCAATTCATAGTCTAGAATCACTTATACAAACTAAAATCATTAGCCGCTTGCTCTGAATACTACAGAATCGTCTCCCGTTTCTCACAGAAACAGAAGCATGTAGCAGTCGGCCGTGGCGTGAAGATCCGCTGGTGCACTGTTGCAACTACCGGTTCAACGGGGTTCACGCCAAGTGCTCAACCAAACGGCGCGAGCAACGGAAGTTGGCGGTACAGCATCGAGCGGCAAGGATGTTAACGATCATTCAGTAATTTGAGTTCGATCATTTAGTAGTTTGTCAATAACACATTCCAGAAGCTTCATTTCAAAATATGTTGTATGGTGGACTTCTAGTGCGAAGCCCAAGTAACATCAAGCATTACAATATTGCACATATATCAATCACAAATCGGCATGCTAATTGCATTAGATCAGTTTTAACGATGTGAAGTTGCATTTATTTATCAACTGTCAGACAACGATACGCTAAATCAGCATTACGAATGCAGCGATGCATTACTGATGCTTTATTTCAACATATCAAAGTAATGAACCATTAATTTGGTCTTATAATTGCCCTTTTCCACTTTAAGTCAACTTTTTAGGGCTGTGTTTTTACAAGCATATATAGCTTCATGGTTACTTGGGAGGTTTTTCTATAACTTTGCCTAATGGTTCGTTATTAAAATTCAACTAATAACGGAGTTAGAGCGCTAGTTACAGTAACTTAAACTAAATGATTGGAATTTTGTTATCATTTAGTCTAAGTCACTGAAACTTTAGCTCTAACTTCGTTACTAGTGAAATTCAAAGAAAAACCTTCGCACTAGAAGTCCACCATACAACATGTTTTGAAATTCAGCTTCTGGAATGTGTTATTGACAAACTACTAAATGATCGAATGCAAATTACTGAATGATCGTTAACATCCTTGTCGAGCGGTATCAGTAACAGCAGCAGTTCAGCCACGGCTCTGAGTAAACGGTTTCTAGTCTGGGTCGAGCTGCTATAGGGACGCAGTTGGGGAATTTCGATATGTATCGGAATCCAACCGTCACGGCGTTCGGGGAGCTGTCCGGCGAGGAAGAAGACGTGTATTTTAGTTGCAGTGATTCCGAACTAGAGAGCGATTCCAATTTGGATGACCCAAACGTGGCTTATTAGACACCTCCATCGAGTCCTTTGTTTTTCTCGAACAAATCAAACGAATTCGATTTAACCACATTGTTACGTTCAGGTGAGGACAAAGCGATGCTGAGTGCGGACGAAGACCAGTTCCTTGATGTGGAATAACGTGGGGATGATTTTAGAAGTAGTGGTAGTGGGAGCGATAGCAGTGATGGCACAAAGAAACGTTACAAATTATTTATTGAGGGCAGGAACCAAGCAAGCAGGACGTGGATGTGTTGAATGTGCTCGAAGAGTGTTCGATAGACAGAGGCAAGTTTCCTCATGTGCACGAATGGCGCAAGGCAATGCCTAAGTTGTCCGTGGGGAGAGGGAGAGGTTATTTGGTTGATTGGTTGTTTGACTGGTTGATTGATTGGTTGGTCGGCTGGTTAGTTGATTAGTTGGTTGCTTGAATGGCTGATTAGTTGATTGCTTGATTGGTTGGTTGCTGGAATCGTTGACTAGTTAATTATTCAGTTGATTGGTTGCCTGATTGGTTGATTGATTAGTTGATTGGTTGATTAGTTGGTTGGTTGATTGTTGGTCGGTTGCTTGATGGGTTGATTAGTTGTTTTGTTGATTACTTGATTGGTAGATTAGTTGGTTGGTTGCCTGATTATTGGTTGGTTGCTTGATTTGTTAGTTGGTAGAATGATTGATTGGTTGGTTGCTGCTTGATTTGTTAGTTGGTAGAACTGTTGAATGGTTTATAGTTGGTTGGTTGCTTAATTGGTTGCTTAACTGGTTGATTGATTGTTGGTCGGCTGGTTAGTTGATTAGTTGTTTTGTTGGTTTCTTGGTTGATTGGTTAATATGTTGTTTGCTAGGTTTCTTGATTGGTTAGTTGTTTGGTTGATGGGTTGGTTGATTGCTGCTTGATTTGTTAGTTGGTAGAATGGTTGATTGGATGGTTGCTTCATTGTTCGTTGATTGATTTATTGGTTGGTAATTTGGTTGATTGGTTGCTTGACTGGTTGATTGTTTGGTTGCTTGATTGGCTGGTCGGCTGGTTAGTTGATTAGTTGATTTGTTCGTTGCTTCAATGGTTTGCTTGGTTGGTTGATTAGTTGATTCGATGCTTGATTGATTGGTAGCTTGCTTGAATGGCTGATTGCTGGATTAGCCAATCAAGCAAACCAATCAATTAAATAACCAACCAAGCAACCAATAAAACAATGAAGCAACCAACCAACCAATTAAGCAACCAGCCAACTATCAAGGAATCAACTAATCAACAGTTCTACCAACTAACTAATCAAGCATAACAGACCAATCAATCAACTAATCAACCAATCAAGAAACCAACAAAACAGCTAATCAACCAACCAGCCGACCAACCATTCAATCAAACGGTAAAGCAACCCATCAACCAAATAACCAACCAACTAATCCAGCAATCAGCCATTCAAGTAAGCCACCAATCAATCAAGCAACGAATCAACTAATCAACCAACCAAGCAACCAACAAAACAACATGTCAACTAACCAGCCGACCAACCAATCAAGCAAGCAATCAACCAACCAATCAATTATTCTACTATCTAACAAATCAAGCAGCAATCAATCAAATAACCAACCATTCAAGCAAACTACCAATCAATCAAGCAACCCACCATTCAAGCAAGCTACCAATCAACCAAGCAATCATTCAACCAACCAACTAATCAACCATTCAAGCAACCAATCAACCAAATTATGAACCAATCAAGTAATCAATAAACAAAAAAGAAACCAACCAATCAACCATTATTCCAACTAACAAATCAAGCAGCAACCAACCAATCAATCAATCAATCAACTAATCAACCAATCAAGAAACCAAAAAAAACAACTAATCAACCAATCAGCCGACCAACAATTCAATCAAACGGTAAAGCAACCAGAGCTGTAAATATTCGATTATTTTTTATGAAGCCCATCGGCCTTTTTTGTCACTTCACTTCTAAACATATTCATATTCGGCTCTGCACCGTCAATTTTCATGATGAATATGGGTCAGTGAGTATTTATTTGAATATCACAAATTATTAAATAATCGTAAAACTGAACACATTTTTGATGATTTAAATATTTAACTACACGCATAGATCTAATCCCGACGTTCAATTGAGGGCATTTTAGCGTCAAATGTCAATATAATTAAGGCTAATTTTGTTTTTTCGCGCGCAATTACCATACTCAGTGGTAATCAATTGAATGAATGTATGAAGAAGTTAACTGAGGAGGTCATTCTATGTTTTGAATAATCAAAACACGAATGTCAAAAGTCGGAGTGAATGTGCTTCATGAAAGTGAATATTTTATGCTCTGAAAACAACCCATCAACCAAATAACCAACCAATTAAGCTACCAACCAACTAATCCAGCTATCAGCCATTCAAGCAAGCTACCAATCAATCAGGCAACAAATCAACTAATTAACCAACCAAGCAACCATTGAAGCAACCAACAAAACAACATATCAACTAACCAGCCGACCAGCCAATCAACCAAATTACCAACCAATCAAGCAATCAACCAACCAATCAACCATTCTACCAACTAACAAATCAAGCATCAATCAATCAAATAACCAACCTTTAAAGCAAGCTACCAATCAACCAAGCAATCATTCAACCAACCAACTAATCAACCAGTCAAGCAACCAACAAAACAACATATGAACTAACGAGCCGACCAACCAATCAATCAACCAGTCAAGCAACCAATCAAACAAATTACCAACCAATCAAGGAATCAATAAAAAAGCAACCAACCAATCAACCATTCTTCCAACTAACAAATCATGCAGCAACCAACTAACCAAATAACCAACGAATCAATCAACTAACCAATCAAACAACCAACCATTCAAGCAAGCTACCAATCAACTTATTAACCAATTAACCAAGCAACCAACAAAACAACTAAACAACTAACCAGCCGACTAACCAATCAAGCAACCAACCAATCAACCAGTCAAGCAACCAACCAACATTCAAGCAACCAACAATTCAAGCAAGCAATCAAACAACCAACCAATCACCAATCAACTAAATAACCAACCAATCCAGCAATCAACTTATTAACCAATCAACCAAGCAGCCAACAAAACAACTAATCAACTAACCAGCCTACTAACCAATCAATCAACCTGTCAAGCAACCAACCAATCAACCATACTACCAACTAACAAATCAAGCAGCAATCAACCAAATAATCAACCAAGCAATCAAGCAACCAACCAACTAAACAAGCAACCAACCAACCAATCAAGCAACCAACCAACCAATCAAGCAACCAATCAACTAATCAACTTGTCAATTAACGAGACGACCAACCAATCAAGCAACCAATCAACTAAATAACCACAACCAAGCAATCAAGTAAAGCAACCAATCAACCAAATAAGTAACCAACCATCAATCAATCAACTAATCCAGCAACCAACCAATCAAGCAAGCTACCAATCAAACAACTAACTAATCAACCAATCAACCAACAAGATAATCAATCAAATAAGCAACCAACCAATCAACCATTCAAGCAACCAACAAAACAACTACTCAACTAGCCAGCCGACCAACCATTCAATCAACCAGTAAAGCAAACAATCAACTAATCCAGCAATCAGCCATTCAGGCAAGCTACCAAACAATCAAACAATCAAGCAATTAACCAACTAATAATCAACCAATCAACCATTGAAGCAACCAACAAAACAACATATGAACTAACCAGCCAACCAACCAATCAAGCAACTAATCAATCAACCAGTCAAGTAACCAATCAACCAAATAACCTTATTAGTTGGTATGATTGAGAACCAATCAACAATCAAGCAACCAACCAACCAACCATTCTACCACCTAACAAATCAAGCAGCAACCAATCAACCGATCAACCAAACAACCAACCAATCAATCAACCATCCAATCAAAGACTAATTAAGACGTCACTGTCGAGCTCTTCGGAGGGACCACTTCTAGTACTGCATTCGGTCCCTCGGTACCCAAGTTTGACAGTTATGATAAAACCCCACTTTTTATCTACCTTGATGAGTACTGTGAAGTAGTAACCAATAGTAACCAAACAAGCTTGTGTACGGAATGTGAAAACCATGTTTGTTTTCGTATGTCGGAGAAAATTTCCTGCAGTTTATCTTTTCTTTACTTATTTCAATTTATTTGCTATATTATTAATTTTTGAAGGAAATAGTGAGAAAATGTGCGTAGGGTGATTGTCCGCACGGAATATTCATTTGTGCATCAAATATTCAGATCGAATTTTACCAGACCACATTTTAGAAAAATTCCTTTTTACGGCGATACATAATTCATGGGCATCATAAACATTCTTAGGGCTGATCTCTTCACCTCCGCTTAGGTCTTAAACCAAGTTTAAGCGTATGGGTAAGCACCGCTTAGGAGTTAAGCGGATTTGAAGAAATTGGCCCTTAGTAAAAATAATCATTATCATTTATTCAAACTAAGGCCACGCTTGCCTCTGCAGAATCTAATACGTCCGTGAACGCACGATACCAACCACGCAGTCTACAGAGTCTTGCTTGTTCGCATTTCGCCTTGGTCCCATTGGATCACTATCAAGAACCGCTAATAAATTAAACATTATTGTCCTGGTAATCATAATAAACTACAAATTTTCATTACATTCAGATAAACTTACAAATC
The DNA here is from genome assembly GCF_024139115.2 of Armigeres subalbatus. NCBI lineage: Eukaryota > Metazoa > Arthropoda > Insecta > Diptera > Culicidae > Armigeres > Armigeres subalbatus. Next base: position 41,748 of record NW_026941757.1, read on the forward strand.
TTCTCTGCACGTTACATGTACAAGAATGGATTCATATTACTTTTACGCAATTTCTAAAAATCAAAAACTTTTAAAATGCTCAAGAAATCATTATCAAAATAGATATGATAAACAAATTCCAAATTCAAAATCAAGATGTTTTGTACTTTGACGTTTCCTGGTCCAAGGTATTAGAGGTGCTCAATCGAAATCGGTCATATGAATAAAATTCTTCAGCACTTCCGCTATCCATTAAATTCTTCATAGAATCCAAGAGGCTCTCTAAAATTTGTATTTTGATTTTGATTGACTATCCGAACAGTCAAATATCTATCTCAGGAATAATTTTATTGTTTTCTTCTTCCAAAATTCTTCTATCTTTTCAATTCGGAAATTAGTCTAAATAGATATTAGTAAAACACGAGGAGAAAGGATCAATTCCAATCCTCGAAATCACCGAATAGAACAGAATAGGTTGGTCGCGTTAATTTCCGACACCCCGAATCGTCGAATGAAACGATGATTATTCACAGTGTGATGAATGGGACATCTGATCACACATTTGATAAGCAGGAGTGACGACATTAACAGCTGTTCCCTGAAACTCTCGTAGTCGGTTGCCCGACAAAATTATGGCTCGTGCAATGTAGCTTCCTTCCGTTTTGATCCGATTTACAAGATTCATCAATCCGTTCGAAAACACAACCATCGCATGTAATCATCTAAAAGTGAAAACCTTGCAGCAATAATTAGAAGCTTTACAATTTCGTTTGAAGTTTTTTTTTGTCTTCATTATAGAGATTTTTAGCCCTTGCTGGCTGGCTCAACTCTTACGTTTGAAGTTATTTTTTGCTGGCAACAGTAAAATGAGGGATCGAAGGATCGGAACACTACGACTACTCTACAGCTGACCAGAACAACGTATTAATAGACCTAGTACGGGCAGGCAGTGAAGCAAGAGACGTTCATCGAATTCAGAATGACGGTACGAAGATTGTTTGATCATTTGGAAGCAGTTTTAATTCAATGAGAAATTCGTTCCATCTTCTAGAATAGAAATCTGCGAAGGAAATAAAGTATTGGGTTACAAGGATGGGTCATTCACAACGTATATATACCGGTTAATGGCCTTTCGTTCAACATACATGCCATTTATTCAAAACTCTGTGACACTGTCACGTGGTAATCCAAAACTGGAACAGAAGAATATTTTATTATGTTTTTGTGAAATCTTACAAAATGAACATTTCCCTCAACATTTTCATTTTTCCAATGTTATGATTTAATTTACATAACAATCGAATAGTTGTCATAGAAACTCATTAAGGAGTACCAGTCGCTAAACTCAGTACATGAATCAAGGTGATATCTAAATGTGGTTGTGTAGTTGTATGATCTAGTACTTGATGAGCACTGAAAAAACTGGCATTTGTATGGGACATGAACGTCTTAATTAGTCTTTGATCCAATCAAGCAATCTACCAATCAACCAATCAATTATTCAACCAACGAACTAATCAAGCAAGCAACAAAACAGTCGAGTACGAGACACTGAATACGACCACACAGTTGTGGTCGAAATACGTATCTGAAAAGATATCAAAATAATTGGTGGAATTAAATGGAGAGTCCTAACCTCGTCTTAGACGGTTGAACAAAACAGTATCAACTAACCAGCCGACCAACCAAGCAATCAACCAGTCAAGCAACCAATCAATCATATAACCTGATTGGTTTGTTGGATTGGCAACCAACCAACAATTAAGCAACCAACCAATCAACCATTCTTCCAACTAACAAATCAAGCTGCAACCAACCAACCAAATAACCAACGAATCAAGCAACCAACCATTCAAGCAAGCTACCAATCAACTTATTAACTAATCAACCAAGCAACCAACAAAACAAATAATCAACTAACCAGCCGACTAACCAATCAATTAACCCCTGAGCAACACACATGTTGTAAATCAGTTGATGATACTCATATATGACCAAATTTGGTCATATATGAGTTATTGCAACCAAATCAACGTGAATTGTGCTGCTAGGGCCTGTCAAGCAGCCAACCAATCAATCATACCATACTACCAACTAACAAATCAAGCAGCAGCCAACCAAAGAATCAACCAACCAATCAAGTAACCAACCAGTCAAACAAGCTACCAATCTACCAAGCAATCAAGCAACCAACCAACTAATCAACCAATCAAGCAACCAACCAACTAATTAACCAAGCAATCAGCAAAACAACTTATCAACTACCTAACCAGCCGACCAACTAATCAACTAAATAACCACAACCAATCAATCAGCCAGCAAACCAACCCGTCAACCACTCAAGCAACCAACCATTCAACCATTAATTTGTTTGTTTTTGATGAGATGAACATCGGAGCCATGAGAGGTGCAGTTCCCCTATTTATTACATCATATCAGTCAGTATCGCATTTATCTTTATATCTATCTTGCAGACTAGTGAACAACTATAACGATTTATTATATATTTAGACGGAATTAACTGGTCATTTATTTTATATTCATCCCTAAATCCGCACCGCTGTAACCCTATAAAATATATTGTTCATTGTGCAAGCCGGTGTTGGAGATGGTCACACTTTCAATACAATTTTGTCTCTTCGTTTTTAACTTTTTTTCCAACTGTGTGTGAATGTTCTCTATCCGCTCATCCATCGGCTTGTCCGACAGGATTTCATTCAACACTGAGAGTAGCTTATTTACAGTTAAAATTACTATATTGTAGGGTTAAATTGAAAACACGCCACTAAATTTGTGCAGACTACGAACCGTGTTTATAACGAACACAAAATGCGTTAATTTTACTATGGCTTCAAAGACAAACTTGGCAGTAAAAATTACTATGCTTTCTAGTTATCTTAATAACAATTCAGTATTTAGTTGTACAATTCGACGCATTTAAAATAAAAATGAGGTTTTTGTTATTTTAATTCATTTGGGATAATATCAAAGTCAAATGAAAAATTACTTTAACTTCACTCAAAAAAAATCGTTGGTGAAATTGAAAGAAACGTTGGTAAAATTAAGAAAATCAGTTAGTGATTTTCAGTAGAAAGTATAAGATTGTTGAATTTACAATTCTAAATATGTCTTTGTGAACTTTGACAAGAGCCGACTTCTCAAAATAACGATTTCTTCTCAAAACTAAATGTGTATTTAACCTTTCAAAATAACATTTTACTCTCAAAACTAAATGTGTACTGAATTTCTCAAAATGACGGTTTTCTTTCATATTTAAATGTGTGTAAAATGCATTATTCGAAGTACGCTATACTAAACTGTCATGTTTATTATTAATTAAATCGAGAATTAAATATTATTCTGGGTAATAATCTTCTACTGACGATATCCTATATTCCAGGTCAATAATTGCTGGTGATGACGAGGCTTCAACGCTGGCGTTTGCCCTAAAAACAGCATTGCCAGCGGACGTTAATGTAGCTGCTCCATAGCATTAATCGCATCTCTTGATCTCCAACCGTGTTCTCGAGTGCTGCGATTCCTGATTGGGCTTGAATTACGGTGATAGTCGTCCTTGTTGGTAGTATCTTGGATCGGACCCGATGATCTTGAGAAGCTTGACCAGATCACGCAGCAGATTTCGGATTCGATTCGCGGTTACTCAACTGGGATTACTGATCCACATCTACGTCAACTAGCTGGATTGGCAGGTTATGAGTGAGTGCAACATCCTGAGTGCAACAACTTTTCGGTACACTGCCAAAAATATCTATATAAGATATATGTGTCGCCGTTATAAATTTTTGCAATAGCTTCACCCTAATATAATCGATACAGAACCACACATAAATTAAATAATTGCTAATTCGAGACCACACATAAAGTTTATTTGGATTTATATTTTATTAGTAGTTCGCGTGGAGAATGGTTATGTGTGCGCTGATATAGACCATAAGTTAAATCTATGGATTTTTGCCAATAAATATGTGTGGATTTTTAGTAGTGTAGTGACTTTGGTTTTGGTTCCGTGTTGAGGCACAAGAAAGTTCAAGTTCCGGAGGAAATGGGCCACGCGCAACTCATGTGGATAAGGAACGTGCGCGCCTGGAGACCGCCTGTCCAGCTGTTTTCACGTACGGCCACAATTCCTTCCTTGACCTGAAAACAGTTTTATTAATAATAAACCAATAAATCATTAATTTCAAATTATTTACCATTTTCTTATTTACTGAGTTAATGGCGTTTTGATTTCCTCTGGGTTTAATTGTGAATCATCCTTCTGTTTATTTGGCAAGGGCGTGCTCATATTGTTATTGGTTTTGTTCACCAGAACGTATCGCTTGTTTTTCTTCTATTTTTCAGGGCGCGGTTGTTTGCTTGCTTCTCGAATGGGGTCTTCCGTTTCCACTGTGACCATACCGATCAAATGCTTCCAAACTCCACCTTTATTAATAACAATTGTGCGCTGACTGCTGAGGGTACTTGTAAACCCAATTCATCCGCCTCCGTAATCAACATGCAAGTCAGCAGGCACCGGATGTTTATTGTGCAAATTTTGCTTTAACTCGTGATTCATAGTCTCTTCGTCACCGTCGTCCACGTTGAACATCATCAGATGACCGTCGTCCAATCCACCCGCCAGCTCAGTGTCAGAGATCCAGCATAAACAAATCAGCTTGCTTAGGCATTTGACTGTCCGAGATGAATAAGTTTTTTCCAAGGAAATTACATCAACTATGCGATCGTCCATCAAGACGAAGCTGTTGACCTGTTGACCTGGAAAATAGTTTTCATTAATAATGAATAAATAAATAATTAATTAAATTCAAATTCAAGCATAATTTTTCATAAGGACGTATGTAATAAAAGTAAACAAAACGAGGTTTTTAATACAACATGATATTCACATGGTCGCTCTTAGTTCCCATATGTTAGAGCGACGTATGTAACAGTGAGACTTCAAAAATAGAAAATTCTACATACGTCGATTCGTAAAAGATTGTATTAAAGAATTTTAAGATCTAAAATCAGTAAAAAGGATGCGTATTTTATAAAGTCGCGTGTGATTGTCATGTTGTATTCAAAATCTCGTTTTGTTTACTTTTGTTACATACGTCCTTATGAAAATTATGCCTGATATGTTTAAAAACATTACATTCATATTGAATACATAAATTACTATGGCCTGCCCTCTAAATAACGAACCAAATCCCATTTTTGAAATAGGAATTACCGAAATATAATTCTCATTTTTTATATAAATTTCTTTCAAGAGGACTTTTTCGTACTTTGTATTGTTTTTTAAGGCTTTGGTCCGATTCGCGAATTAAAATCAAATTAAACTTAAAAGTGGAAGTTCGAAATCTATCAAAACGATTCAACATCGGTCAAAGTAATCTTGCTCTGCGAGTAGGGTTATTTGAAAATTATTGAACTGTCATTTTAAGTTTAATTTGATTTTAATTCGCGAATCGGACCAAAGCCTATGTGTTCAAAAGTAAAATCAATATGACATAATCAATCGAAGCAACATTCACTTGTTTCTGGAGCTTTTGAAAAAAACTATAATTGTAAAAGAAATGTCAATGGCTTACCGTAAATTAATATTAAAATTTCTTCCTGTTTCGTGGTACAGACGGAAGCGACTGATCCACGTTTCGGTTTTGGAGAAGCTTTCAAAACATTGAGAAATTTGTTTCGCTCATTTTCCTTGAAAAAATAAGATGTCTTACCGGCGTTGACGGAATTTCTTCTTCCGCTGTGTCCCATTATTAGATCTAGCTGGTGCTGGTGCTGTTGCTGCTACTGGTGCAGTACTCGGCTGTGCCGCTCGACAGCCCGGGGCACACGTATACGCCGTTCAGCTTCACATGCCTTCCCATCCGGAAGGCATACGCTGATCTTTGCATTCACCGCATTGGTAAACACGATCCCCAGTGTGTCCATTGAGGTGATCCTGTGAAGTGTATTTTACCGATGTGTCGGTCCAGGCCCAGGGTCTTAATATCCGAAAATATTCTGTTACAATATTCACATGCCATATCTTTGATCTGCTCTTCAATCCGTCGTGCGTCCACAATGTGGTCCTTGAGGTCCGACAACTCAAGCAGATTAAACAAACATCTGACTCCAGCGGTTCAACATTATAGTACTCTTGCTCATCCTTCAGCAGCTGCTGCTCTTACCCTCCGGCGCGTCGTCCGTGTCGGTCCCATCAACGTCTAACGACACAATCGCAGACATCCTCCTCCTCCGTTAATCCAATTGCTTCCAAACAAACATAAACAAACTCGTCTCGATTCATTGATTTTTGAATCAGAAACAGGAGGTAAACAAAAATGGAAATGACAACTGTTGTCAAACTGACGTGATTTGAATTGAGGGGCTTCTCAATGGTCGAGTGATTGTAATAATTGTAATCCGTCACTCCCCAGGGTATATAGTGGTGCCCGAAAAATGGCCACCACTCCGTCTATGTATTCGTCAATGGTAGTACACGCGGTGCCGCTTTGCCTAGCGGTTTTATGTTATCCTGCGGTTGGCTTTTCTGGATTTATTTTTAGCGCATCCAGTGTTGATCTCAGCGGAAGTGCCTTCTGCCAGCCATCGCGCGTTTTAAGTTAATATTAATTTATAAGAATAAAATAAAAACATATTATAAATTTCGAAACCAAAACTATTTTTTGTATATTTTAGAATTGCCTATTTACAATACAAATACTCATAATGAAAGTTCTTTCATCTTGTTGTTTTGAAAGCATTTTGTGAATACAAATGGAAAAACACTTTTTATTTTGAGAGAAAACTGTTGCTTTGACAAACAGATGAATCTTGCTGAAACACAGTTTGTGCCTAATTGATTGCTAAGTTCCTTGATTGCTTTATTAGTTGGTTGGTTGCTTGATTGATCGTAGCTTGCTTGAATGGTGAGTTCCTTGATTGGTTGACTGGTTGGGTGCTTGATTTGTTAGTTGGTTAATTGGTTGGCTGCTTGATTAATTGGTGGGTTATTTGGTTGGTCGGCTTGTTAGTTGATTAGTTGTTTTGTTGGTTGCTTGAATGGTTAATTGGTTAGTTGGTTGGTTGATTGATTGATTTGTTAGTTGGTGAAATGATTATTTGCTTGAGTTAGTTGGTTGATTGATAGCTTGTTTGATTCGTTAGTTGCTTGATTGGTTAATGGTTGTGATTGATTGGAAGTGGTCTTGAATGATTGTTTGCTTGATTGGTTAGTTGTTTGATTGGTTGGTTACCTAATTGGTTGGTTAGTTGCTTGATAGGTTAATTGGTTGCTTGATTTATTTTTTGATTGGTAGCATGCTTAAATGGTTGAATGATTGGTTGCTTGGTTGATTGGTAAGATGCTTGATAGGATGGTTGTTTAATGGGATGGTTGCCTAATTTAGTTTATTGGTAGCTTGCTTGAATGGTTGATTTATTGTTTTGTTGTTTGCTTGAATGGTTTTCATGTTGGTTGCTTGAAAAGTTGATTGGGTTACTTGATTGCTTAGTAGTGATGATTGATTATTTTTTGTTTCATTGGTTGGTTGACAGGCTGGTGGGTTGGTAGGTTGTTTGAATGGTTGGTTGGTTGATTTGTTAGTTGGTTGAATGGTTGGTTGGTAGCTCGCTTGAATTTCTAATTGTTTTATTGGTTGGTTAGTTATTTGGTAGCTTGCTTAAATGGTTGATTTATTGGTTGCTTGGTTTTTGGTTTGCTGGTTAGTTGATTATTTGTTTTTGGTTGCTTGATTGGTTGATTAGTTGGTTGGTTGATTGATTGATTAGTTGATTTGTTAGTTGGTTAAATGTTTAATTGCTTGATTGGTTGGAAGTTGATTGGTAGCTTGCTTGAATGGTTGGTTGGTTGGTTGGTAGATTGGTTAATGGTTGCATGATTAATTGGAAGTGGGTTAGAATGATTGTTTGTTTGATTGATTAGTTGGTTACTTGATTCATTTGTTGTTTGGTTGATTTGCTGGTTAATTAGTTATTTGATTGGACAATTGGTTACTTTATTGATTGGTTGCTTGATTGGTAACTTGCTTGAATGGTTGGTTGCTTGACTGGTTTATTGGTTGGTTAGTTCACTGGTATCTTGCTTAAATGATTAATTGCTTGATTGGTTTTCCTTGTCATAAGACGAGTTTGTACAATCCATTGAATTCCACCACATGATTGTATCTGGACAGATACGTGTTTCAACCTCAACAGTAAAAACCGTCTTCAGTTCAGATACAATTAAGTGGTGGAATTCAATGGGATTGTACAAACTCGTCTTATGACAAGTGAAGACATTCCACATCAAGCAACCAAACAATCAACCAGTCAAGCAACCAATTAACCAAATTTCCAAGCAATCAATCAATCAACCAACAATGAAGCAACCAACCAATCAACCATTCTACCAACTAACAAATCAAGCAGCAACCAACCAACCCATCAACCAAATAACGAACCAATCAAGCAACCTAGCAATCAACTTATTAACCAATCAACCAAGCAATCAACAAAACAACTAATCAACTAACCAGCCTACTAACCAACAAGCAACCAACCAATCAACCAGTCAACCAACCAACCAACAATGAAGTAACCAACCAACAATCAAGCAACCAATCAATCAACCATACTTCCATCTGACAAATCAAGCAGCAACCAACCAATCAAGTAAGCTACCAATCAACCAACCAATCAAGCAACCAACCAACTAATTAACCAATCAACTAAACAACTTACCAATTAACGAAACGACCAACCAATAAGGAACCAATCAACTAAATAACCACAACCAATCAATCAAGTAAAGCAACCAATCAACCAAATAAGTAACCAACCACCAATCAATCAACTAATCCAGCAACCAACCAATTAAGCAAGCTACCAATCAACCAACTAACTAATCAACCAATCAACCAACAAGCTAATCAACCAAATAAGCAACCAACCAATCAACCATTCAAGCAACCAACTAAACAACTAATCAACTAACCAGCCGACCAACCATTCAATCAACCAGTAAAGCAAACAATCAACCAAATAACCAACCAACCAACTAATCCGGCAATCAGCCATTCAGGCAAGCTACCAATCAACCAAGCAATCAAGCAACCAACCTACTAATCATCAACCAAGCAACCATTGAAGCAACCAACAAAACAACATATGAACTAACCAGCCGACCAACCAATCAAGCAACTAATCAATCAACCAGTCAAGCAAACCAATCAACCAAATAACCTGATTAGTTGGTAAGATTGAGAACCAATCAACAATCAAGCAACCAACCAACCAATCAACCATTCTACCAACTAACAAATCAGCAGCAACCAATCAACCGATCAACCAAATAACCAACCAATCAATCAACCATCCAATCAAGCAATCTACCAATCAACCAATCAATTATCCAACCTACGAACTAATCAAGCAAGCAATAAAACAGTCGAGTCAAGTACGAGACACAGTTGTGGTCGAAATACGTATCTGCAAAGATGTCAAAATAATTGGTGGAATTAAATGGAGAGTCCTAAACTCGTCTTGAACGGTTGAACAAAACAGTATCAACTAACCAGCCGACCAACCAATCAATCAACCAGGCAAGCAACCAATCAATCAAATAACCTGATTGGTTGGTTGGATTGGCAACCAACCAACAATCAATTGGTTGATTAGTTGTTTTTTTTTGGTTTCTTGATTGGTTGATCAGTTGATTGATTGATTGATTGGTTGGTTATGTTGATTAGTTAGTTGGTAGAACTGTTGATTACTGGGTTCATTGATAGTTGGCTGGTTGCTTAATTGGTTGGTTGATTGCTTCATTATTTGTTGGTTGCTTGGTTGTTTATTTAGTTGATTGGTTGCTTAATTGGCTAATCCAGCAATCAGCCATTCAAGCAAGCTACCAATCAATCAAGCAACGAATCAACTAATCAACCAACCAAGCAACCATTGAAGCAACGAACAAAACAACATATCAATAACCAGCCGACCAGCCAATCAAGCAACCAAACAATCAACCAGTCAAGCAACCAATCAACCAAATTACCAACCAATCAATCAATCAACCAACAATGAAGCAACCATCCAATCAACCATTCTACCAACTAACAAATCAAGCAGCAACCAACCAACCCATCAACCAAATAACTAACCAATCAAGCAACCTAGCAATCAACTTATTAACCAATCAACCAAGAAACCAACAAAACAACTAATCAACTAACCAGCCGACCAACAATCAATCAACCAGTCAAACAACCAATCAACAATGAAGCAACCAACCAACTATAAACCATTCAACAGTTCTACCAACTAACAAATCAAGCAGCAACCAAACAATCAATCAATCATTCTATCAACTAACAAATCAAGCAACCAACCAATAACCAGGCAACCAACCAACTAATCTACCAATCAAGCAATCAACAAAACAACTAATCAACCCATCAAGCAACCGACCAACAATCACCAATAATCTGACCAATAATCAGCCATTTAAGCAACCAACAAAACAACTAATCAACCAAATAACCAACCAATCAAGCAACCAACCAACTATGAAGCAACCAACCATTCAACAGTACTACTAACTAACAAATCAAGCAGCAACCAATCAATTAATCATTCTACCAACCAACAATCAACCAACCAACCAATCATGCAAACCCATTCAACTAAATAACCAATCAATCAACCAACAAACAATGAAGCAACCAAACAACCAACTATCAAGGAACTAACTAATCAACAATTCTACCTACTAACAAATCAAGCAACAACCAACCAATCAACTAATCAATCAATCAATCAACTAATCAACCAATCAAGAAACCAACAAAACAACTAATCAAACAACCAGCCGACCAACCATTCAATCAAACGGTAAAACAAACCCATCAACCAAATAACCAACCAACTAATCCAGCAATCAGCCATTCAAGTAAGCTACCAATCAATCAAGCAAACGAATCAACTAATCAACCAACCAAGCAAACCTACAAAACAACATGTCAACTAACCAATCAAGCAAGCAATCAACCAACCAATCAATTATTCTACCATCTAACAAATCAAGCAGCAATCAATCAAATAACCAACCATTCAAGCAAACTACCAATCAACCAAGCAATCAAGCAACGCACTATTCAAGCAAGCTACCAATCAACCAAGCAATCATTCAACCAACCAACTAATCAACCATTCAAGCAACCAACAAAACAACATAAACTAACGAGCCGACCAACCAATCAATCAATCAATCAGTCAAGCAACCAATCAACCAAATTACCAACCAATCAAGTAATCAATAAACAAAAAGAAACCAACCAATCAACCATTCTTCCAACTAACAAATCAAGCAGCAACCAACTAACCAAATAACCAACGAATCAATCAACTAACTAATCAAACAACCAACCATTCAAGCAAGCTACCAATCAACTTATTAACCAAGCAACCAACAAAACAATTAATCAACTAACCAGCCGACTAACCAATCAAGCAACCAACCAATCAACCAGTTAAGCAACCAACCAACAATCAAGCAACCAACAATTAATGCAAGCTACCAATCAACCAAGCAATCAAGCAACCAACCAGCGAATCAACCAATTAAGCAACCAACCATTCTACAAACTAACAAATCGAGCAGCAACCCATAAAACCAAATTACTAATCAATCAAATCACAGAGAACAGACATGGATGCTCGAACAAAATTTCGTTAAAAACGTGTGTAAAGATTTAAATCGCACCTCAGCGCCGCCAACGCAGGCTGCCCGACATAAAACTCAATTCCACTAAGTGATGGCGTTGGCATACACTTCATAAACAATGTAGTGCTGCCATCTAGGAGCGAGCTTAGGAGCAATTCGGAATGAACACTAGCGCTAAAAAGTAAAACACGGCAAATTTTAACCATATTTATCAGCACACTAGCACCGCGCAACGGGGGCATAACGACATACTTTAAAATGACCAGTACAAACTTTTACACAAGCACGCGAATGAAGATGAACGTCTGTTCTCTGTGATCAAATGACCATCCATTCAAGCATGCTACCAATCAACCAACCAACCAATAATCAAGCAACCAACCAACTAATCAATCAATCAAGCAACCAACCAATTAGCCATCCAAGCAACCAACAAAACAACTAATCAACTAACCAGCCGATCAACTAATCAAGTAACCAATCAACCAACCTATCAATCAAATAACCAACCAATCAACCAAATAACAAAACAACTAATCAACTAACCAGCCGACCAACAATCAATCAACCAGTCAGGCAACCAACCAACTATCAACCATTGAACAGTTCTACCAACTAACAAATCAAGCAGCAACCAACCAATCAATCAATCATTCTACCAACTAACAAATCAAGCAACCAACCAACTAATCTACCAATCAAGCAATCAACAAAACAACTAATCAACCCATCAAGCAGCCGACCAACAATCAACCAACCAACTAATCAAGCAATCAACTAATCAACCAACCAATCAAGCAATCAATCAACTTAATAATTAACTAATCAACCATTCCAGCAAGCTACCAATCAACCAATCAAGCAACCAAACAATCAGCCATTCAAGCAACCAACAAAACAACTAATCAACTAACCAGCCGACCAACCAATCAATCAACCAGTCAAACAACCAATCAACCAAATAACCAACCAATCAAGCAACCAACCAACCGTGAAGCAACCAACCATTCAACAGTTCTACCAACTAACAAATCAAGCAGCAACCAACCAATTAATCATTCTACCAACCAACAATCAACCAACCAACCAATCAAGCAACCAATCAACTAAATAACCAATCAATCAACCAACAATGAAGCAATCAACAAACAATGAGCAAACAACCAACCAGCTATTAAACTGATCCAAAATTATTTTCCAGATCGCTCACTGCAGGTAAACCAGCAGAATTCTAAATATTTAGGACTTCTGCTAGATCAAAATTAACTTATAAAAATCACATTGAAGGCCTTCAAGCCAAAATGTAAAAATATATTAAGATCCACTTATAAACAGAAAATCAAAACTTTGTCTTAAGAACAAATTATTGATTTACAAACAAATTCTTTGACCAGCCATGTTGTATGCTGTGTCAATATGGACTAGTTGCTGCAATAACAGAAAGAAGGCACCTCCTCGGACCCGGACCACCACGATTACCAGATGGCCTTCCTTTAGTGAGGTTGTGACATGTTCGTTTCAACAATTCTGTCGAAAAATCGCATGGCGGGAATGAGTAGAGCACACCGGTTGCTTTCGTTTCTTTATTGAACAAGGAAATAACGCCGGCCGCTTCTTTCTGCTTCAGGTAGGACACGAGATTACGCAGTGGACGCGTCTGAACGCTGGCATCATCCGACGATGCCACCGATGACGTCGATCCCGGCAGGCCGAGGAAGATTGCGTGCGACGATGACGTCGATATGCGCTTCTGCACATCTTCTTCTGGTAACGTTCTTGCATTCGATAACATGCCATTCCTACAAGAAGACGAATCAGAATCAGCCGGACTGCGTCGCCTCGGTGAACGGGAGCGAGATCTATCGATTCCTGGTTCACGTGATCCAGAACGACGACGTAAATCATATTCGCCATCGGCTCCTGATCGACGCCATTCATCATTGTCCCCGTGGTGCGGTGGGCCATCACGATGTAAACCGCCACGGAAACCACCACGTCCGCGGAATCCTCCACGGCCGCAAAACGGTCTTCCACCCAAGGATGTTAACGATCATTCACTATCCACTCTTTGTGATGCATAATTCGGCAATAAGCTGTGAATGATTAATTTGAATTGAATTAAGCCTTTTAAAAGATTATTTTCAGTTTAATTTAACGAAGCTTAAAAACAATATATTCAGCAGAAATGTTAGTTTTGCAAAACAAATAGGAAAAAATTTGACATTTAAAAATAGAAAAGAAAGAAATCTCGGAATAGTAAATACCTATTAAATTTTCCAAATCTTCCACATTTATTTATAAATATACACTGTATTGATAAAGTCACTTTGTGGTGATATTTATATCAGATTATATATACCGTAAAAAGCATGCAGCAGTGATGAATCGATTTTAGCACCTCCTCAGAACTGTCCCCTGCATTCAACCGCCATACACCATCAGGGAAATACTGCTTCCACTTTGTAGAGCTGTGACTACTATCAGACTGGCCTTTTAATTCTCTTGGACGCTGATTTTCTTCCTCCTCGAGGGCAATCGTCCAATCGATTCGAATTGAAGTAGAGATTCCTGGCGAAATGTTTTCGCTGGTTGCATTGTTCCGAACCTGAAATGGCAAACGAAAGAAGATAATTGTCAGTTTAGGGAAGAATTTATTGAAGAAAAATATTACCATTGTTCTTGCCTTTGTTCCAATTTGCACACTGCGTAGCCGAGCAGAAAAAATGACTCCCAATGTTCGTGACCTGCTTCAGCGGATTGCCTTCTCCGGTTGCCGTCAAATCTCGCGTCAAACAGAAAGCCTCATTAACGTTATATTATTATTATCTTTTCGATTTTCTCCGTGATGCACGATGCAAAACCGGAACGACGTCGCAAGGTGAGGAGAAAAACAAACAGACAAACTGTCGAAACGTCAAGAGGGGTAAGTCAGCGCTCGTAAAATATTTATATGTATAATGTAATTCGTCACCCACGAGGGGTATTTTCTTCAAAATAAAGAAGAAGACATGGTGCCCGATTTTCTGATGGCTTTGTACCGGACATTTCGGTCTATGTATTCGTCAATGCTTACACCCCTTTGCATTTGAGCCCCTTATTTAAACATAGCATAGTATAATACTAATGACACTGGTGGTATTCGTACCATGGTACAAGTTGTACAGTTGTACCACAGGTGTGTCACCTTGTACCATGCTGGTACAACGAGGAAAACCATGGTACAATATATGATAGGGTACATAACCGTGGTATACCACGGTCCTTGTACCATCAGTGTGTCTTTAGTATAAAGTGTATACTATCAAACAATTAAATTTATACTAAAGAGCTCATATTATAGGATACGTTGGCGTTTCGTTTGACACATTTCCCATGGGAAAACTGTTAAACGCAACGCAAACGTATCCTATGTGCGCGGCTCTTAAGTCTGTGTTGTGCTGGAATATTTAAAATTGTATTACTAATCCCGCATAATTACAAACTGTACATGGATATTTTCCCGTTCGGTCGGCAATAGTATCCTTTACTGTTGACAACTGTATATGAACAATCTCATATAAAGTTCCAACAGTTTGTGGTACGATTATTTGACAAATAACAATATGTTGAATGGGTTGTTAAGTTCATTTCATTTCATTCATTTATTTAGTTAACATCTAAACAGATAACACTGAATCAACAATTTGACGCCACAATGCACGGTTCGAGGCCGCATCTCTCCATCCTCGGATACGCCCCACGCTCGCCAAGTCGTTCTGCACCTGATCTGCCCATCTCTGCTCGCTGCGCTCCACGCCGTCTCGTACCTGCCGGATCGGAAGCGAACACCATCTTTGCAGGGTTGCTGTCCGGCATTCTTGCAACATGTCCTGCCCATCGTACCCCTTCCGGCTTTAGCTACCTTCTGGATACTGGGTTCGCCGTGGAGTTGGGCGAGCTCATGGTTCATTCTTCGCCGCCACACACCGTCTTCTTTGCACACCGCCAAAGATGGTCCTAAGCACCCGTCTCTCGAATACTCCGAGTGCTTGCAAGTCCTCCTCGAGCATTGTCCATGTTTCATGTCCGTAGAGGACAACCGGTCTTATAAGCGTCTTGTACATGACACATTTGGTGCGGTGGCGAATCTTTTTCGACCGCAGTTTCTTCTGGAGCCCGTAGTAGGTCCGACTTCCACAGATGATGCGCCTTCGTATTTCACGACTAACGTTGTTGTCAGCCGTTAGCAAGGATCCGAGGTAGACGAATTCCTCGACCACCTCGAAGGTATCCCCGTCTATCGTAACACTGCTTCCCAGGCGGGCCCTGTCGCGTTCGGTTCCGCCCACAAGCATGTACTTTGTCTTTGACGCATTCACCACCAGTCCAACTTTTGTTGCTTCACGTTTCAGGCGGGTGTACAGTTCTGCCACCTTTGCAAATGTTCGGCCGACAATGTCCATGTCATCCGCGAAGCAAATAAATTGACTGGATCTGTTGAAAATCGTATCCCGGCTGTTACACCAAGCTCTCCGCATGACACCTTCTAGCGGAATGTTGAACAACAGGCACGAAAGTCCATCACCTTGTCTTAGTCCCGGCGTGATTCGAACGAACTGGAGTGTTCGCCCGAAATCTTCACACAGTTTTGCACACCATCCACCGTTGCTTTGATCAGTCTGGTAAGCTTCCCAGGGAAGCTGTTCTCGTCCATAATTTTCCATAGCCCCACTCGATCTATACTGTCGTATGCCGCCTTGAAATCAATGAACAATGCGTTGGGACCTGCTATTCAGGGCATTTTTGAAGGATTTGCCAAACAGTGAAGATCTGGTCCGTTGTCTAGCGGGCGTCAAAGAAGCCCACTATTTCATTCACAATTGGTGACAGACGATGGGAGATGATCTGGAATATCACTTTGTAGCCGGCATTAAGGATAGTGATTGCCCGAAAGTTTTCAGCCTTTCTTATAGATGAGGCATATGACCCCTTTTTTCCACTCCTCCGGTTGCTGTTCAGTTTTCCAGATTCTGATTATCAGTTTGTGCAGGCAAGTGGCCAGCTTTTCTGGGCCCATCTTGATGAACTCAGCTCCGATACCATCCTTACCAGCTGCTTTATTGGTCTTTAGCTGTTAAATGGCATCCTTGACTTCCTCAAGGTGGGGACTGGTTGGCTTCCATCGTCCGCTGAACTGACGAAGTCATCTCCTCCGCTGCCTTGACTTTCACTGCCTGTACTCTCAGCGCCATTCAGATGTTCCTCGTAGTGCTGCTTCCACCTTTCGATCACCACACGTTCGTCCGTCAAGATGCTCCCATCCTTATCCCGGCACATTCCGGCTCGCGGCACGAAGCCTTTGCGGGATGCGTTGAGCTTCTGATAGAACTTGCGTGTATCTTGAGAACGGCACAGCTGTTCCATCTCCTCGCACTCCGCTTCTTCCAGGCGGCGTTTCTTCTCCTGAAAAAGGCGGGTCTGCTGTCTCCGCTTCCGTCTATAACGTTCCACGTTCTGCCGGGTACCTTGCTGCAGCGCGACCGCCCGCGCTGCGTCCTTCTCCTCCAGAATCTGTCTGCACTCTTCGTCGAACCAATCGTTCCGTCGACTTCGACCCATATACCCGACGTTGTTCTCCGCTGCGTCGTTGATGGCTGCTTTGAAGGGAATCTTATGAACATCAACATCATCTTGCATATGAGGGTCATAATATTTTCAACACGATTATCATACACTACTAAAAATCTACACATATTTATTGACAAAAATCCATAGATTTAACTTATGATGTGTATCAGCGCACACATAATCATTCTCCACGCGAACTAATAATAAAATATATATCCAAATAAATTTTATGTGTGGTCTCGAATTAGCAATTATTTAATAGACGAATCCAAGTAAAAATAAGAAGAAGACACACGACGGTGTTAACTTTGACAGATCCTACAGCTCAGCATAGGGAGATCATTTTAAAATGCTTATACAGTCGGGATTCGCTGGTTGGGATTTTAATACTTGGGTCACTTTTTAGTTGGGCCTCCGCTGGGTGGGCCATGGCTCAATTAAAAGCAACCGTACGTCAATGTAAACACAGAAAACGGATTGGGCGTCACTGGACATCATTGGTGATGCTCAAGTCGAAATATACGTGTTCAAATGGCTGTCAGTGACACTGACAGTAACACTGACTGTCAGTTGACCCAACTAAAAACCAAATTCGTTAGTTGGGCCGAGGTCGTGGCCCAACCAGCGAATCGCGACTGTAATAAATTCTAGACAAATTGCAATTAAAATCTGATTGATGTACGGTACGGAAAAAAGTTCTGAATTACATATCTGGAAGCTTATCTCATTTTTTAAAAATATTTTCCAAAATGTATCTTTCATACAGCTCGGAACCTTTACATCAATCAGATTTTAATCACAGAGAACAGACATGGAGGCTCGAACAAAAATTTCCTGCAAAACATGTGTAAACAAACACACCGAACCTCAACGTCGACGTCGACATTGCAACTCACAATCTCAATTTGACAACACGATGGCGCTGGTATGCTCTTGCGTGCATAACGACACTAGCGCACAGTGGCACTTTTTGATGACACTAGCGCTGATTATGCACCGGATAACGGCGACATTCCAAAGTTATTTCAAAATGAACAGTAAAAGTTATCACAACATGGCGAGTGCAGCTTCAACGTCTGTTCTCTGTGTTTTTATTACATTTCGTCTAGAATTTATTATAAGCATTTTAAAATGATCTCCCTATGCTGTGCTGTAGGATATGTCAAAGTTAACACCGTCGTGTGTCTTCTTCTTATTTTTACTTGGATTCGTCTATTTATGTGTGGTTCTATATCGATTATATTAGGGTGGAGCTATCCAGTTTTCCGCGAGCGCCCTCTCAACGTCGCCCTCGACAAGTCAAGCTCTCGGCGAAGTCTACTTCTTCTTTTTTGTCGAAAATCGTTTCGCCGTGGTTTGACGTTTCATTTTTGCTATGAGAGTAAAAAGAATAAAAACAATATTATTTGAAAACGGGTTTTCGAACTTCTCCTTCTCACTCTTACAAAAAAATTGTTTTGTGCTGTGCGGTGAGATGAAACGGTCAACTTCAACTTCGCGAAAATTTGGCCTCCGATTCGGTCGCGATTTAAATAGTGTTATTTATTTATAACAGTATAGCAGTGCCAACTGTTTGCAGAAAAGCGGTCCTCAGGGTCCAGGATGCTCTAACCGTGCCGGCCATCGTTCACCATCCGAACCCACCGCAGCAGCAGACACCGTTCCTGGCGGCGGATGCTCTCTCGCCGGCGTCACTGACGCGGTGGCCCAGCAGCAGCATTTTCTGCAGACTGTTGAGTCCGATGAAGAATCTTATGTTACGCTGGCGGCAATAACGCATTCGTCCCTCCCAAACGCCCAACGCAGCGACCTCACTGTAGACCGCAGGAACCGATGCCACCACTCTGACGCCATACGCCGCCCTGTTCCAGTTTGGCTCGGCGGCAGCAGCAGCATTAATCACAACGCCTTTACCTAATCATACGATGCAGTGGCCTCGGCCGCTGGGATCCCGTTCGGCAACGTGGTGTCGCCAAGCTTTGGTGTCGACAAGCAAACCAACCTGTCCAAGGCTTTGAGTTGTTCGACAATGTGGCCTCGGCACAGGCCGCCATCCAGGCGATGCACGGTTTCCAGATCGGCACCAAGCGGCTGAAAGTGTAGCTGAAGCGTACGATGGTCGCATCGAAACCGTACAAGAGCCGGAAGTGGAAAAAAGTGTGAGGCAGGAATTCTAAGCGCTAGTCGCGAAATTGCTGGCAGTAAAATCCTGATTGAGCACGGAGGAGTTCCAGGACTCGGAGGAACCAGGATGCAATCGCCTTCCAAGTGGCCTCGACGTATACGAAAAGTTTTATTCGTCAAATACCATGACGGTGACAGTCTGGTAGGAAAGGAGTCGTTTTCTTCAGGCAACCATACAAGAGGTAAATGTTTAGTTCTGTAATTCTATTTCTAGAAAATATACATATATCTATTTCATACACATAGGTCGTCTCTAAGCTAGGAAGGCCTTGATGCTTGAGACAAAACCACAGTTTGTCGGATGGATTATTCTACCGGAAGGCAAGCTGCCGTAGGTCATCTTGATTTCAGAGGGGTCTGACGAATACGACGGAAATAATTTACAACATGAAGCTACGAGAAGAATTTCTGTATTTTCGATTCATCCCGGATTTTTTAGAGCTGCTCCAAAGCATGAATAGGTCAGTAATAATATTTTTTAAATTACCAAAACAGTTCCTTTGATAACTTGTTTAGGAAAACCGCCGAGAATACATCAGGAAGTATTTCAGGATTTTCTTTGGAAATTCTTTCGGGTTTTTCTTCGGAAATTCTTTCGGGAATATCTACGGGAATTTTTGCGGGAGCTCCTACGAGAATTCCTTTGAGAATACCTACGGAATTTACTTTGGCATCCTTTGGGAATATTTTTTTTTATTGTTAGGAATGTATTTGGAAATTCCAAAAAATTCTTTCAGGGAATTCCTTTACAAATTCCTTCGGTAATTGCATCAAGAGTTCCTTCATGAATACCTTTGAGAATTCCTTCGAAATCATCTCCGGGAATTCCTTCGAGAATACCTCCGAGAACTACTTCCCAAATTCTTTCAAGAATTTCTTCAAAATATCATTCGAGAATTTCTTCGTGAATTTGTGCAGGAAATTCCTAGAGAATCTAAAAGACCCGAAATTTCTTAGAGAATTCCTCCGGTAATTTCTTCGGAAATCCCTCTGGAAATTCCCCCGGGATATTCTTCGGGAATTCATCCGGTAATTCTTTCTGGAATTGTTCCGGGAATTTCTTTGATAATTCCTTCGGTAATTTCATCGGGATTTCTTTCGAAAATTGCTCCGGGTTTTTCTTCGAGAACTACTTTAGGATTTCTTCCATGAATTCCTTCTGGATTTGCTCCAGGAATTCCTTCGGGATATCCTGTGGAACTTCCTCCGGGATTTCCTTTGGAATTTCCTCAGGGAGGAATTTCCGGATTTCAGGACAAACTTCCTCAATAACTCTGTAGGATAATAATCCAGAAATATGTCGGAGAATTCCTTTACAAATTTCTAATAACCCATCTATTCGGGAATTTTTCTTGGAATTCCTCTTCCTCCGGGAATTTCTCTGAAATTCCTTCGTGAATTCCTCTGAGAATTCCTCCGGGAATTCCTCTGGAATTCCTCCGAGAATTCCTCTGAAATTCCTCCGGGAATTCCTCCGAATTCCTCCGGGAATTCCTCTGGGAATTCCTCCGGGAATTCCTCTGGGAATTCCTCCGGGAACTCTTCTGGGAATTCCTCCGGGAATTCCTCCTAGAACTCCTCTAGGAATTCCTCCGGGAATTCTTCTGGGAATTCCTCCGGGAATTCCTCTGGGAATTCCTCCTAGAATTCCTCTGGGAATTCCTCCTGGAATTACTCTGAGAATTCATCCTGGAATTCCCCTAAGGATTCCCCCGGGAATTCTTCTGAGGATTCCTCCGGGAATTCTTCCGGGAATTCTTCTGGGAATTCCTCCGGGAGTTTTTCTGGGAATTCCTCCGGGAATTTCTCTAGGAAGTTCCTCTAAGAATTCTTTCGGAAGTTCCTCTGCGAATTCCTTCGAAAGTTCTTCTGGGAATTGGAATTCTTTTGGAAGCTCCTCTGGGAATTCCTTCGCGAGTTTCTCTGAAAATTCCTTCGGAAGTTCTTCTGGAATTCCTCTGGAAATTCCTTGGAAAGCTCCTCTGGAAATTACTTCCGAAGTTCTTCGGGGAATTCTTTCGGAAGCTCCTTTGGGAATCACTTCGGAAGTTCCACTGGGAAATCTTTAGGAAATTCCTTCGGAAGTCCCTTAAAAAATTCCTTCGGAAGTTCCTCTGGAAATTATTTCGGAAGTTCCTCTGGGAATTCCTTCGGAAGTTGCTCTGGGAATTCCTTCGGAAGTTGCTCTAAGAATTCCTCCGGAAAATCGTCTGAGAATTCCTTCGAGAAGTCATCTGGAAATGCCTTCGAAAGTTTCTCTGGTAATTCGCTCGGAAGTTCCTCTGGTAATTCACTCAGAAGTTCCTCTGGGAATTCCTATGGAATTTGCTCTGGGAATTCTTTCGGAAGTTCCTTCGGGAATTACTTTGAAAGTTCCTTAGGGAGTTCTTCCGGAAACTCCTTTGGGAATTCCTTCGGAAGTTTCTCTGGGAATTCATTCGGAAATTGCTCTAGGAATTCCTTCGCAAGTTTCTCTGAAAATTCCTTCGGAAGTTCCTCTGGAATTCCTTCGGAAGTTCCTCTGGGAATTCCTTCGGAAATTCCTCAGGGAACTCTCTCGGAAGTTCCATTGGGAATTACTTTGGAAGTTCTTCTGGGAATTCTTTCAAAATTTCCTCTGCGAATTCCTTCGAAAGTTCCTCTGGGAATTGGAATTCGTTTGGAAGCTCCTCTGGGAATTCCTTCGCGAGTTCCTCTGAAAATTCCTTCGGAAGTTCTTCTGAGAATTCCTTCGGAAGTTCCTATGGGATTTCCTTCGGAAGTTCCTCTGGGAATTCCTTGGGATGTTCCTCTGGAAATTCCTTCGGAAGTTCTTCTGGAAATTCTTTCGGAAGTTCCTTTGGGAATCACTTCGGAAGTTCCACTGAGAATTCGTTCGGAAGTTCCTCTGGGGATTCCTACGGAAGTTCCTTTGAATTTTTTCTGGGGAATTCCTTCGGAAGTTCCTCTGAAAATTATTTCGGAAGTTCCTCCAGAAGTTGCTCTGGGAATTCCTTCGGAAGTTGCTCTGGGAATTCCTTCGGAAAATCTTCTGAGAATTCCTTCGGGAAGTCATCTGGACATACCTTCGGAAATTCCTCTGGTAATTCGCTCGAAAGTTCCTCTGGGAATTCCTTCGAAAGTTCCTCTGGGAATTCCTTCGGAAGTTTTCCAGAGAATTCTTTCGGAAGTTCCTCTTGGAATTCTTCCGGAAGCTCCGCTGGGAATTCCTTCGCAAGTTCCTTTGAAAATTCCTTCGGAAGTTCCTCCGGGATTCCTCCGGGATTTCTTCTGGGAATGCCTCCAGAAATTCCTCTGGGAATTCCTCTGGTAATTCCAACGGGAATTCCTCTGGGAATTCTTCCGGGAATTCCTCTGGGAATTCTTCCGGAAATTTCCAGAGGAACTTCCGAAAGAATTCCCAGAAGAACTTCCGAAGGAATTCCCAGAAGAACTTCCGAAGGAATTCCCAGAAGAACTTCCGAAAGAATTCCCAGAGCAACTTCCGAAGGAATTCCCGAAAGAATTTTCAAAGGAACTTCCGAAGGAATTCCCGAAAGAATTTTCAAAGGAACTTCCGAAGGAATCCCCAGAGGAACTTCCGAAAGAATTCCCAATGGAACTTCCGAAGTGGTTCCCAAAGGAACTTCCGAAAGAATTACCAGAAAAACTTCCGAAGGAATTTGCAGAGGAACTTCCCAAGGAATTCCCAGAGGAACTTCCGAAGGAATTCCCAGAGGAACTTCCGGAGGAACTTCCGAACTAATTTCCAGAGGAACTTCCGAAGGAATTCCCGAATGAGTTTTCAAATTCCCTGAGGAACTTCCGTAGGAAATTCCAAAGGATCTTCCGAAGGAAGTCCAGTAGAACTTCCGAAGGAATTTTCAAAGGAACTTGCGAAGGAATTCTCAGCGGAGCTTCCGGAAGAATTCCAAGAGGAACTTCCGAAAGAATTCTCTGAAAAACTTCCGAAGGAATTCCCAGAGGAACTTTCGAGCGAATTACCAGAGGAATTTCCGAAGGTATGTCCAGATGACTTCCCGAAGGAATTCTCAGAAGATTTTCCGAAGGAATTCTCAGAGCAACTTCCGAAGGAATTCCCAGAGCAACTTCCGAAGGAATTCCCAGAGCAACTTCCGGAGGAACTTTCGAAATAATTTCCAGAGGAACTTCCGAAGGAATTCCCGAAAAAAAATTCAAAGGAACTTCCGAAGGAATCCCCAGAGGAACTTCCGAAAGAATTCTCAGTGGAACTTCCGAAGTGATTCCCAAAGGAACTTCCGAAAGAATTCCCAGAAGAACTTCCGAAGGAATTTCCAGAGGAACATCCCAAGGAATTCCCAGAGGAACTTCCGAAGGAAATCCCATAGGAACTTCCGAAGGAATTCTCAGAAGAACTTCCGAAGGAATTTTCAGAGGAACTCGCGAAGGAATTCCCAGAGGAGCTTCCAAAAGAATTCCAATTCCCAGAGGAGCTTCCAAAAGAATTCCAATTCCCAGAGGAACTTTCGAAGGAATTCGCAGAGGAAATTCCGAAAGAATTCCCAGAAGAACTTCCGAAGTAATTCCCAATGGAACTTCCGAGAGAGTTCCCAGAGGAACTTCCGAAGGAATTCCCAGAGGAACTTCCGAAGGAATTCCCAGAGGAACTTCCGAAGGAATTCCCAGAGGAACTTCAGAAATAATTTCCAGAGGAACTTCCGAAATAATTTCCAGAGGAACTTCCGAAGGAATTCCCGAATAAAATTTCAAATTCCCAGTGGAACTTCCGAAGTGGTTCCCAAAAGAACTTCCGAAAGAATTCCCAGAAGAACATCCGAAGGAATTTGCAGATGAACTTCCCAAGGAATTCCCAGAGAAACTTCCCAAGGAATTCCCAGAGGAACTTCCGAAAGAATTCCCAGTGGAACTTCCGAAGTGGTTCCCAAAGGAACTTCCGAAAGAATTACCAGAAGAACTTCCGAAGGAATTTGCAGAGGAACTTCCCAAGGAGTTCCCAGAGGAACTTCCGTAGGAAATCCCAAAGGAACTTGCGAAGGAATTCCCAGCGGAGCTTCCGGAAGAATTCTAAGAGGAACTTCCGAAAGAATTCCCTGAAGAACTTCCGAAGGAATTCCCAGAGGAACTTTCGAAGAAATTCCCAGAGGAACTTTCGAGCGAATTACCAGAGGAATTTCCGAAGGTATGTCCAGATGACTTCCCGAAGGAATTCCCAGAAGATTTTCCGAAGGAATTCCCAGAGCAACTTCCGGAGGAACTTCCGAAATAATTTCCAGAGGAACTTCTGAAGGAATTCCCGAAAAAAAATTCACAGGAACTTCCGAAGGAATCCCCAGAGGAACTTCCGAAAGAATTCTCAGTGGAACTTTCGAAGTGATTCCCAAAGGAACTTCCGAAAGAATTCCCAGAAGAACTTCCCAAGGAATTTCCAGAGGAACATCCCAAGGAATTCCCAGAGGAACTTCCGAAGGAAATCCCATAGGAACTTCCGAAGGAATTCTCAGAAGAACTTCCGAAGGAAGGAACTCGCGAAGGAATTCCCAGAGGAGCTTCCAAAAGAATTCCAATTCCCAGAGGAACTTTCGAAGGAATTCGCAGAGGAAATTCCGAAAGAATTTCCAGAAGAACTTCCAAAATAATTCCCAATGGAACTTCCGAAGGAATTCTCAGAAGAACTTCCGAAGGAAGGAACTCGCGAAGGAATTCCCAGAGGAGCTTCCAAAAGAATTCCAATTCCCAGAGGAACTTTCGAAGGAATTCGCAGAGGAAATTTCGAAAGAATTCCCAGAAGAACTTCCGAAGTAATTCCCAATGGAACTTCCGAGAGAGTGCCCAGAGGAACTTCCGAAGGAATTCCCAGAGGAACTTTCGAGCGAATTACCAGAGGAATTTCCGAAGGTATGTCCAGATGACTTCCCGAAGGAATTCCCAGAAGATTTTCAGAAGGAATTCCCAGAGCAACTTCCGAAAGCATTCCCGAGCAACTTCGAAGGAATTCCCAGAGCAATTTCCGGAGGAACTTCCGAAATAATTTCCAGAGGAACTTCCGAAAGAATTCTCAGTGGAACTTCCGAAGTGATTCCCAAAGAAACTTCCGAAAGAATTCCCAGAAGAACTTCCGAAGGAATTTCCAGAGGAACATCCCAAGGAATTCCCAGAGGAACTTCCGAAGGAAATCCCATAGGAATTTCCGAAGGAATTCTCAGAAGAACTTCCGAAGGAATTTTCAGAGGAACTCGCGAAGGAATTCCCAGAGGAGCTTCCAAAAGAATTCCAATTCCCAGAGGAACTTTCGAAGGAATTCGCAGAGGAAATTCCGAAAGAATTCCCAGAAGAACTTCCGAAGTAATTCCCAATGGAACTTCCGAGAGAGTTCCCAGAGGAACTTCCGAAGGAATTCCCAGAGGAACTTCCGAAGGAATTGCCAGAGGAACTTCCGAAGGAATTTTCAGAGGAACTTGCGAAGGAATTCCTAGAGCAATTTCCGAAAGAATTCCCAGAAGAACTTCCGAAGTAATTCCCAATGGAACATCCAAAGAAATGCCCAGAGGAACTTCCGAAAGAATTCCCAGAGAAACGTCCGAAGGAACTCCCAAAGGAGTTTCCTGAAGAACTCCCTTAGGAACTTCCAAAGTAATTCCCGAAGGAGCTTCCGAAAGAATTCCCAGAGCAAATTCCATAGGAATTCCCAGAGGAACTTCCATAGGAATTCCCAGAGGAACTTCCGAGTGAATTACCAGAGGAACTTCCGAGCGAATTACCAGAGGAATTTTCGAAGGCATTTCCAGATGACTTCTCGAAGGAATTCTCAGACGATTTTCCGGAGGAATTCTTAGAGCAACTTCCGAAGGAATTCCCAGAGCAACTTCCGAAGGAATTCCCAGAGGAACTTCCGAAATAATTTCCAGAGGAACTTCCGAAGGAATTTTCAAAGGAACTTCCTAAAGTTTTCCCAGTGGAACTTCCGAAGTGATTCCCAAAGGAGCTTCCGAAAGAATTCCCAGAAGAACTTCCGAAGTAATTTCCAGAGGAGCTTTCCAAGGAATTCCCAGAGGAACTTCCGAAGGAAATCCCATAGGAACTTCCAAAGGAATTCCAGAAGAACTTCCGAAGGAATTTTCAGAGAAACTCGCGAAGGAATTCCCAGAGGAGCTTCCAAAAGAATTTCATTTCCCAGAAGAACTTTCGAAGGAATTCGCAGAGGAACTTCCGAAGTAATTCCCAATGGAACTTCCGAGAGAGTTCTCAGAGGAACTACCGAAGGAATTTCCGAAGAAATTCCCAGTCCCAATTCAAAATTTCCTGAGTGTCGGGTTCTTCGTTTTCAATAATAATAACTAACACAAAACACATTCTTCATTTCATTTTCTTTTCATATTTTCAATTTATTTATTTTTTCCAACACTTTTCCGCATGTCTGCTTTCCACATCATTTGTCACAAAACTGATTATACTCTCCCCAAGCGTTGTCCACCATCCAACACAGCCACTGTTTACGCTCTTCTTTTTTCTCTTCGCTCAATTCCATTTTTGATGAACTACTCGCTTCTGCACTCTAATAAATTACTTAACAAATTTGAGTTATATTTTACCTATTTTTTCAAAACTATTTCGCTTAAACGAATAAGTTAGTATTATACTGCCGACATTAATTTCTTATTCCCTACATCCTTCACCTCCTCTACTCTAAATCATTGTAAATTATTATTAATCAATATATATAATTATATATTTTTAATGTTTTTTTTTGTGCTTGTAAGGAACAATTTACTACTTGTCAACTAGTTATCTGATAAACTAATGTGCGTTACGAAAGCGGTAACAGAACAAATCTGGAAAGAAACATATTATTATTTTTTAATAATCACAATATTTATATGGAACAATACTTACCATGGCACGATTTAACATATTTATTTTATTACCAATCTAAGTCCTTCAACTTGTCTTCTCTTTTATGGGTTGAGTTGTTTATGCTCCAGAACATCCATCATAAAATCAGAAAATGTTGATCAAACTATTCAACACTTCAGGCATTACATGTTCTATCAGAATACGATCCACTTCAAGTACTAAGAGTTCTATCTCTATTCGGAACCAACAGCTGATTGTGTTTTTCAGTTTAATTGGCTGCGTTTTTGAGCCTATATTGTTCATGCAGTCATGGATAGAGCTTACCAGGCTCATGAAAATCAATCTTGCATCAAAACCAGAAAATTTCCAACAATATTCTTAGTTCATCTCAGTTCACACTTTCTAACTCTGTACTCAAGGCAACAGCTGATCTTGTTCATGCAGTCATGGGTAGAGCTTACCAGGCTCTTGAAAATCAATCTTGCATCAAAACCAGAAAATTTCCAACAATATTCTCAGTTCATCTCAGTTTACACTTTCTATCTCTGTACTCAAGGCAACAGCTGATCTTGTTCATGCAGTCATGGGTAGAGCTTATCAGGCTCTTGAAAAACAATCTTGCATCAAAACCAGAAAATTTCCAACAATTCAGTTCATCTCAGTTTACCCTTTCTAGCTCTGTACTCAAGGCAACAGCTGATCTTGTTCATGCAGTCATGAGTAGAGCTTACCAGGCTCTTGAAAATCAATCTTGCATCAAAACCAGAAAATTTCCAACAATATTCTTAGTTCATCTCAGTTTACACTTTCTAACTCTGTACTCAAGGCAACAGCTGATCTTGTTCATGCCGTCATGGGTAGAGCTTACCAGGCTCTTGAAAAACAATCTTGCATCAAAACCAGACAATTTCCAACAATTCCGTTCATCTCAGTTTACACTTTCTAGCTCTGTACTAAAGGCAGCAGCTGATCTTGTCCATGCAGTCATGAGTAGAGCTTACCAGGCTCTTGAAAATCAATCTTGCATCAAAACCAGAAAATTTCTAACACTATTCGCAGTTCATATCAGTTTACACTTTCTAACTCTGCACTCAAGGCAACAGATGATCTTGTTCATTGTTTTTATAAGATCCATCCGGATCAAACGTCCTCTCAGAGACGCACCAATCCACTCAGAGATTGGATTTCTTCCATGTGATCCACCCGGATCAAACGTCCACTCAAAGACGCACCAATCTACACGGAGATTGGATTTCTTCATGACATTCACTCTTTTCAAAGGATTTCAAATACAATTATTATCCATTATCAAGGAAATTCCAACCATATTCTCAGTTCATCTCAGTTTACACTTTCTAACTCTGTACTCATAGCAACAGCTGATCTTGTTCATGCAGTCATGGGTAGAGCTTACCAGGCTCTTCAAAATCAGTCTTGCATCAAAACCAGAAAATTTCCAACAATATTCTTAGTTCATCTCAGTTTACACTTTCTAACTCTGTACTCAAGGCAACAGCTGATCTTGTTCATGCAGTCATGGGTAGAGCTTACCAGGCTGTTGAAAATCAATCTTGCATCAAAACCAGAAAATTTCCAACACTATTCTTAGTTCATATCAGTTTACACTTTCTAACTCTGTACTCAAGGCAACAGCTGATCTTGTTCATGCAGTCATGGGTAGAGCTTATCAGGCTCTTGAAAAACAATCTTGCATTAAAACCAGAAAATTTCCAACACTATTCTTAGTTCATATCAGTTTACACTTTCTAACACTGTACTCAAGGCAACAGCTGATCTTGTTCATGCAGTCATGGGTAGAGCTTACCATGCTCTTAAAAAATCAATCTTGCATCAAAACCAGAAAATTTCCAACACTATTCTTAGTTCATATCAGTTTACACTTTCTAACTCTGTACTCAAGGCAAGGCTGATCTTGTTCATGCAGTCATGGGTAGAGCTTATCAGGCTCTTGAAAAACAATCTTGCATCAAAACCAGAAAATTTCCAACACTATTCTTAGTTCATATCAGTTTACACTTTCTAACTCTGTACTCAAGGCAACAGCTGATCTTGTTCATGCAGTCATGGGTAGAGCTTACCATGCTCTTAAAAAATCAATCTTGCATCAAAACCAGAAAATTTCCAACACTATTCTTAGTTCATATCAGTTTACACTTTCTAACTCTGTACTCAAGGCAAGGCTGATCTTGTTCATGCAGTCATGGGTAGAGCTTATCAGGCTCTTGAAAAACAATCTTGCATCAAAACCAGAAAATTTCCAACACTATTCTTAGTTCATATCAGTTTACACTTTCTAACTCTGTACTCAAGGCAACAGCTGATCTTGTTCATGCAGTCATGGGTAGAGCTTATCAGGCTCTTGAAAAACAATCTTGCATTAAAACCAGAAAATTTCCAACACTATTCTTAGTTCATATCAGTTTACACTTTCTAACACTGTACTCAAGGCAACAGCTGATCTTGTTCATGCAGTCATGGGTAGAGCTTACCATGCTCTTAAAAAATCAATCTTGCATCAAAACCAGAAAATTTCCAACACTATTCTTAGTTCATATCAGTTTACACTTTCTAACTCTGTACTCAAGGCAACAGCTGATCTTGTTCATGCAGTCATGGGTAGAGCTTATCAGGCTCTTGAAAATCAATCTTGCATCAAAACCAGAAAATTTCCAACAATATTCCTAGTTCATCTCAGTTTACACTTTCTAATTCTGTACTCGAGGCAACAGCTGATCTTGTTCATGCAGTCATGGGTAGAGCTTATCAGGCTCTTGAAAAACAATCTTGCATCAAAACCAGAAAATTTTCAACAATATTCTCAGTTCATCTCAGTTTACACTTTCTATCTCTGTACTCAAGGCAATAGCTGATCTTGTTCATGCAGTCATGGGTAGAGCTTACCATGCTCTTAAAAATCAATCTAGCATCAATACCAGAAAATTTCAAACACTATTCTTAGTTCATATCAGTTTACACTTTCTAACTCTGTACTCAAGGCAAGGCTGATCTTGTTCATGCAGTCATGGGTAGAGCTTACCAGGCTCTTGAAAACAATCGTGCATTAAAACCAGAAAATTTCCAACACTATTCTTAGTTCATATCAGTTTACACTTTCTAACACTGTACTCAAGGCAACAGCTGATCTTGTTCATGCAGTCATGGGTAGAGCTTACTATGCTCTTAAAAATCAATCTTGCATCAAAACCAGAAAATTTCCAACAAATATTCTTAGTTCATTCAGTTTACACTTTCTAACTCTGTTCTCGAGGCAACAGCTGATCTTGTTCATGCAGTCATGGGTAGAGCTTATCAGGCTCTTGAAAACGATCTTGCATCAAAACCAGAAAATTTCCAACAATATTCTTAGTTCATCTCAGTTTACACTTTCTAACTCTGTACTCAAGGCAACAGCTGATCTTGTTCATGCAGTCATGGGTAGAGCTTATCAGGCTCTTGAAAATCAATCTTGCATCAAAACCAGAAAATTTCCAACACTATTCTTAGTTCATATCAGTTTACACTTTCTAACTCTGTACTCAAGGCAACAGCTGATCTTGTTCATGCAGTCATGGGTAGAGCTTACCATGCTCTTAAAAATCAATCTTGCATCAAAACCAGAAAATTTCCAACAATATTCTTAGTTCATCTCAGTTTACACTTTCTAACTCTGTACTCAAGGCAACAGCTGATCTTGTTCATGCAGTCATGGGTAGAGCTTATCAGGCTCTTGAAAATCAATCTTGCATCAAAACCAGAAAATTTCCAACACTATTCTTAGTTCATATCAGTTTACACTTTCTAACTCTGTACTCAAGGCAAGGCTGATCTTGTTCATGCAGTCATGGGTAGAGCTTATCAGGCTCTTGAAAAACAATCTTGCATCAAAACCAGAAAATTTCCAAGACTATTCTTAGTTCATATCAGTTTACACTTTCAAACTCTGTACTCAAGGCAAGGCTGATCTTGTTCATGCAGTCATGGGTAGAGCTTATCAGGCTCTTGAAAAACAATCTTGCATCAAAACCAGAAAATTTCCAACACTATTCTCAGTTCATATCAGTTTACACTTTCTAACTCTGCACTCAAGGCAACAGCTGATCTTGTTCATTGTCTCTATAAGATCCATCCGGATGAAACGTCCTCTCAGAGACGCACCAATCCACTCAGAGATTGGATTTCTTCCATGTGATCCACCCGGATCAAACGTCCACTCAAAGACGCACCAATCTACACGGAGATTGGATTTCTTCATGTCATCCACTCTTTTCAAAGGATTTCAAATACAATTATTGTCCACTATCAAGGAAATTTCAACCATATTCTCAGTTCATCTCAGTTTACACTTTCTAACTCTGTACTCATAGCAACAGCTGATCTTGTTCATGCAGTCATGGGTAGAGCTTACCAGGCTCTTCAAAATCAGTCTTGCATCAAAACCAGAAATTTTCAAACACTATTCTTAGTTCATATCAGTTTACACTTTCTAACTCTGTACTCAAGGCAAGGCTGATCTTGTTCATGCAGTCATGGGTAGAGCTTATCAGGCTCTTGAAAAACAATCTTGCATTAAAACCAGAAAATTTCCAACACTATTCTTAGTTCATATCAGTTTACACTTTCTAACTCTGTACTCAAGGCAAGGCTGATCTTGTTCATGCAGTCATGGGTAGAGCTTATCAGGCTCTTGAAAAACAATCTTGCATTAAAACCAGAAAATTTCCAACACTATTCTTAGTTCATATCAGTTTACACTTTCTAACACTGTACTCAAGGCAACAGCTGATCTTGTTCATGCAGTCATGGGTAGAGCTTACCATGCTCTTAAAAAATCAATCTTGCATCAAAACCAGAAAATTTCCAACACTATTCTTAGTTCATCTCAGTTTACACTTTCTAGCTCTGTACTCAAGGCAACAGCTGGTCTTGTTCATGCAGTCGTGGGTAGAGCTTATCAGGCTCTTGAAAATCAATATTGCATCAAAACCAGAAAATTTCCAACAATATTCTTGGTTCATCTCAGTTTACACTTTCTAACTCTGTACTCATAGAAACAGCTGATCTTGCTCATGCAGTCATGGGTAGAGCTTATCAGGATCTTGCAAATCAATCTTGCATCAAAACCAAAAAAATCCAACAATATTCTCAGTTCGTCTCAGTTTACACTTTCTAACTCTGTACTCAAGGCAACAGCTGATCTTGTTCATGCAGTCATGGGTAGAGCTTACCATGCTCTTAAAAAATCAATCTTGCATCAAAACCAGAAAATATCCAACACTATTCTTAGTTCATATCAGTTTACACTTTCTAACTCTGTACTCAAGGCAAGGCTGATCTTGTTCATGCAGTCATGGGTAGAGCTTATCAGGCTCTTGAAAAACAATCTTGCATTAAAACCAGAAAATTTCCAACACTATTCTTAGTTCATATCAGTTTACACTTTCTAACACTGTACTCAAGGCAACAGCTGATCTTGTTCATGCAGTCATGGGTAGAGCTTACCATGCTCTTAAAAATCAATCTTGCATCAAAACCAGAAAATTTCCATCAAATATTCTTAGTTCATCTCAGTTTACACTTTCTAACTCTGTACTCGAGGCAACAGCTGATCTTGTTCATGCAGTCATGGGTAGAGCTTATCAGGCTCTTGAAAAACAATCTTGCATCAAAACCAGAAAATTTCCAACACTATTCTTAGTTCATATCAGTTTAAACTTTCTAACTCTGTACTCAAGGCAAGGCTGATCTTGTTCATGCAGTCATGGGTAGAGCTTATCAGGCTCTTGAAAAACAATCTTGCATCAAAACCAGAAAATTTCCAACACTATTCTTAGTTCATATCAGTTTACACTTTCTAACTCTGTACTCAAGGCAACAGCTGATCTTGTTCATGCAGTCATGGGTAGAGCTTACCATGCTCTTAAAAATCAATCTTGCATCAAAACCAGAAAATTTCCAACAATATTCTTAGTTCATCTCAGTTTACACTTTTTAACTCTGTACTCGAGGCAACAGCTGATCTTGTTCATGCAGTCATGGGTAGAGCTTATCAGGCTCTTGAAAATCAATCTTGCATCAAAACCAAAAAATTTCTAACACTATTCTCAGTTCATATCAGTTTACACTTTCTAACTCTGTACTCAAGGCAAGGCTGATCTTGTTCATGCAGTCATGGGTAGAGCTTATCAGGCTCTTCATAATCAGTCTTGCATCAAAACCAGAAAATTTCCAACAATATTCTTAGTTCATATCAGTTTACACTAACTCTGTACTCAAGGCAACAGCTGATCTGGTTCATGCAGCCATGGATAGAGCTTACCAGGCTGTTGAAAATCAATCTTGCATCAAAACTAGAAAATTTCCAACAATATTCTCAGTTCATATCAGTTTACACTTTCTAACTCTGCACTCAAGGCAACAGATGATCTTGTTCATTGTTTTTATAAGATCCATCCGGATCAAACGTCCTCTCAGAGACGCACCAATCCACTCAGAGATTGGATTTCTTCCATGTGATCCACCCGGATCAAACGTCCACTCAAAGACGCACAAATCTACATGGAGATTGGATTTCTTCATGACATCCACTCATTTCAAACGATTTCAAATACAATTATTGTCCACTATCAAGGAAATTTCAAACACTATTCTCATTTCATCTCAGTTTACACTTTCTAACTCTGTACTCAAGGCAACAGCTGATCTTGTTCATGCAGTCATGGGTAGAGCTTATCAGGCTCTTGAAAATCAATCTTGCATCAAAACCAGAAAATTTCCAACAATATTCTCAGTTCATCTCAGTTTACACTTTCTAACTCTGTACTCAAGGCAACAGCTGATCTTGTTCATTGTTTCTATAAGATCCATCCGGATCAAACGTCCTCTCAGAGACGCACCAATCCACTCAGAGATTGGATTTCTTCCATGTGATCCACCCGGATCAAACGTCCACTCAAAGACGTACCAATCTACACGGAGATTGGATTTCTTCATGACATCCACTCTTATCAAACGATTTCAAATACAATTATTGTCCACTATCAAGAAAATTCCAACAATATTCTTAGTTCATCTCAGTTTACACTTTCTAACTCTGTACTCATAACAACAGCTGATCTTGTTCATGCAGTCATGGGTAGAGCTTACCAGGCTCTTCAAAATCTATCTTGCATCAAAACCAGAAAATTTCCAAAACTATTCTTAGTTCATATCAGTTTACACTTTCTAACTCTGTACTCAAGGCAACAGCTGATCTTGTTCATGCAGTCATGGGTAGAGCTTACCAGGCTCTTGAAAATCAATCTTGCATCAAAACCAGAAAATTTCCAACACTATTCTTAGTTCATATCAGTTTAAACTTTCAAACTCTGTACTCAAGGCAAGGCTGATCTTGTTCATGCAGTCATGGGTAGAGCTTATCAGGCTCTTGAAAAACAATCTTGCATCAAAACCAGAAAATTTCCAACACTATTCTTAGTTCATATCAGTTTACACTTTCTAACTCTGTACTCAAGGCAACAGCTGATCTTGTTCATGCAGTCATGGGTAGAGCTTTTCATGCTCTTAAAAATCAATCTTGCATCAAAACCAGAAAATTTCCAACAATATTCTTAGTTCATCTCAGTTTACACTTTTTAACTCTGTACTCGAGGCAACAGCTGATCTTGTTCATGCAGTCATGGGTAGAGCTTATCAGGCTCTTGAAAAACAATCTTGCATCAAAACCAGAAAATTTCCAACACTATTCTTAGTTCATATCAGTTTACACTTTCTAACTCTGTACTCAAGGCAAGGCTGATCTTGTTCATGCAGTCATGGGTAGAGCTTATCAGGCTCTTGAAAAACAATCTTGCATCAAAACCAGAAAATTTCCAAGACTATTCTTAGTTCATATCAGTTTACACTTTCAAACTCTGTACTCAAGGCAAGGCTGATCTTGTTCATGCAGTCATGGGTAGAGCTTATCAGGCTCTTGAAAAACAATCTTGCATCAAAACCAGAAAATTTCCAACACTATTCTCAGTTCATATCAGTTTACACTTTCTAACTCTGCACTCCAGGCAACAGCTGATCTTGTTCAGTTCATTGTTTCTATAAGATCCATCCGGATCAAACGTCCTCTCAGAGACGCACCAATCCACTCAGAGATTGGATTTCTTCCATGTGATCCACTCAAACGTCAAACGTCCACTCAAAGACGCACCAATCTATACGGAGATTGGATTTCTTCATGACATCCACTCTTATCAAACGATTTCAAATACAATTATTGTCCACTATCAAGGACATTTCAACCATATTCTCAGTTCATCTCAGTTTACACTTTCTTACTCTGTACTCATAGCAACAGCTGATCTTGTTCATGAAGTCATGGGTAAAGCTTATCAGGCTCTTGAAAAACAATCTTGCATCAAAACCAGAAAATTTCCAACACTATTCTCATTTCATCTCAGTTTACACTTTCTAACTCTGTACTCAAGGCACCAGCTGATCTTGTTCATGCAGTCATGGGTAGAGCTTACCAGGCTCTTGAAAATCAATCTTGCATCAAAACCAGAAAATTTCCAACATTATTCTTAGTTCATATCAGTTTACACTTTCTAACTCTGTACTCAAGGCAACAGCTGATCTTGTTCATTGTTTCTATAAGATCCATCCGGATCAAACGTCCTCTCAGAGACGCACCAATCCACTCAGAGATTGGATTTCTTCCATGTGATCCACCCGGATCAAACGTCCACTCAAAGACGCACCAATGTAGACGGAGATTGGATTTTTTCATGACATCCGGATCAAACGTCCTCTCAGAGACGCACCAATCCACTCAGAGATTGGATTTCTCCCATATGATCCACCCGGATCAACGTCCACTCAAAGACGCACCAATCTACACGGAGATTGGATTTCTTCATGACATCCATTCTTATCAAACGATTTCAAATACAATTATTATCCACTATCAAGGAAATTCCAACCATATTCTCAGTTCATCTCAGTTTACACTTTCTAACTCTGTACTCATAGCAACAGCTGATCTTGTTCATGCAGTCATGGGTAGAGCTTACCAGGCTCTTAAAAATCAATCTTGCATCAAAACCAGAAAATTTCCAACAATATTCTCAGTTCATCTCAGTTTACACTTTCTAACTCTGTACTCAAGGCAACAGCTGATCTTGTTCATGCAGTCATGGGTAGAGCTTATCAGGCTCTTGAAAATCAATCTTGCATCAAAACCAGAAAATTTCCAACAATATTCTTAGTTCATATCAGTTTACACTTTCTAACTCTGTACTCAAGGCAAGGCTGATCTTGTTCATGCAGTCATGGGTAGAGCTTATCAGGCTCTTGAAAATCAATCTTGCATCAAAACCAGAAAATTTCCAACACTATTCTTAGTTCATATCAGTTTACACTTTCTAACTCTGTACTCAAGGCAACAGCTGATCTTGTTCATGCAGTCATGGGTAGAGCTTACCATGCTCTTAAAAATCAATCTTGCATCAAAACCAGAAAATTTCCAACACTATTCTTAGTTCATATCAGTTTACACTTTCTAACTCTGTACTCAAGGCAACAGCTGATCTTGTTCATGCAGTCATGGGTAGAGCTTATCAGGCTCTTGAAAAACAATCTTGCATCAAAACCAGAAAATTTCCAACACTATTCTCAGTTCATATCAGTTTACACTTTCAAACTCTGTACTCAAGGCAACGCTGATCTTGTTCATGCAGTCATGGGTAGAGCTTACCAAGCTCTTGAAAATCAATCTTGCATCAAAACCAGAAAATTTCCAACAATATTCTTAGCTCATATCAGTTTACACTTTCTAACTCTGTTCTGGAGGCAACAGCTGATCTTGTTCATGCAGTCATGGGTAGAGCTTACCAGGCTCTTGAAAATCGATCTTGCATCAAAACCAGAAAATTTCCAACAATTTTCTCAGTTCATCTCAGTTTACACTTTCTAACTCTGTACTCAAGGCAACAGCTGATCTTGTTCATGCAGTCATGGGTAGAGCTTATCAGGCTCTTGAAAAACAATCTTGCATCAAAACCAGAAAATTTCCAACAATATTCTTAGTTCATATCAGTTTACACTTTCTAACTCTGTACTCAAGGCAACAGCTGATCTTGTTCATGCAGTCATGGGTAGAGCTTACCAGGCTCTTGAAAATCAATCTTGCATCAAAACCAGAAAATTTCCAACACTATTCTTAGTTCATATCAGTTTAAACTTTCAAACTCTGTACTCAAGGCAAGGCTGATCTTGTTCATGCAGTCATGGGTAGAGCTTATCAGGCTCTTGAAAAACAATCTTGCATCAAAACCAGAAAATTTCCAACACTATTCTTAGTTCATATCAGTTTACACTTTCTAACTCTGTACTCAAGGCAACAGCTGATCTTGTTCATGCAGTCATGGGTAGAGCTTATCAGGCTCTTGAAAAACAATCTTGCATCAAAACCAGAAAATTTCCAACACTATTCTTAGTTCATATCAGTTTACACTTTCTAACTCTGTACTCAAGGCAAGGCTGATCTTGTTCATGCAGTCATGGGTAGAGCTTATCAGGCTCTTGAAAAACAATCTTGCATCAAAACCAGAAAATTTCCAAGACTATTCTTAGTTCATATCAGTTTACACTTTCAAACTCTGTACTCAAGGCAAGGCTGATCTTGTTCATGCAGTCATGGGTAGAGCTTATCAGGCTCTTGAAAACGATCTTGCATCAAAACCAGAAAATTTCCAACAATATTCTCAGTTCATCTCAGTTTACACTTTCTAACTCTGTACTCAAGGCAACAGCTGATCTTGTTCATTGTTTCTATAAGATCCATCCGGATCAAACGTCCTCTCAGAGACGCACCAATCCACTCAGAGATTGGATTTCTTCCATGTGATCCACCCGGATCAAACGTCCACTCAAAGACGCACCAATCTACACGGAGATTGGATTTTTTCATGACATCCACTCTTATCAAACGATTTCAAATACAATTATTGTCCACTATCAAGGACATTTCAACCAAATTCTCAGTTCATCTCAGTTTACACTTTCTAACTCTGTACTCATAGCAACAGCTGATCTTGTTCATGCAGTCATGGGTAGAGCTTACCAGGCTCTTCAAAATCAGTCTTGCATCAAAACCAGAAAATTTCAAACACTATTCTCATTTCATCTCAGTTTACACTTTCTAACTCTGTACTCGAGGCAACAGCTGATCTTGTTCATGCAGTCATGGGTAGAGCTTACCAGGCTCTTGAAAATCAATCTTGCATCAAAACCAGAACATTTCCAGCACTATTCTCATTTCATATCAGTTTACACTTTCTAACCCTGCACTCAAGGCAACAGCTGAACTTGTTCATTGTTTCTATAAGATCCATCCGGATCAAACGTCCTCTCAGAAACGCATCAATCCACTCAGAGATCGGATTTCTTCCATGTGATCCACCCGGATCAAACGTCCACTCAAAGACGCACCAATCTAGACGGAGATTGGATTTCTTCATGATATCCGGATCAAACGTCCTCTCAGAGACGCACCAATCCACTCAGAGATTGGATTTCTCCCATGTGATCCACCCGGATCAAACGTCCACTCAAAGACGCACCAATCTACACGGAGATTGGATTTCTTCATGACATCCATTCTTATCAAACGATTTCAAATACAATTATTATCCATCATCAAGGAAATTCCAACCATATTCTTAGTTCATCTCAGTTTACACTTTCTAACTCTGTACTAATAACAACAGCTGATCTTGTTCATGCAGTCATGGGTAGAGCTTACCAGGCTCTTCAAAATCTATCTTGCATCAAAACCAGAAAATTTCCAACACTATTCTTAGTTCATATCAGTTTACACTTTCTAACTCTGTACTCAAGGCAACAGCTGATCTTGTTCATGCAGTCATGGGTAGAGCTTACCAGGCTCTTGAAAATCAATCTTGCATCAAAACCAGAAAATTTCCAACAATATTCTTAGTTCATATCAGTTTACACTTTCTAACTCTGTACTCGAGGCAACAGCTGATCTTGTTCATGCAGTCATGGGTAGAGCTTACCAGGCTCTTGAAAATCAATCTTGCATCAAAACCAGAAAATTTCCAGCACTATTCTCATTTCATATCAGTTTACACTTTCTAACTCTGTACTCAAGGCAACAGCTGATCTTGTTCATGCAGTCATGGGTAGAGCTTATCAGACTCTTGAAAACCAATCTTGCATCAAAACCAGAAAATTTCCAATAATATTCTTAGTTCATCTCAGTTTACACTTTCTATCTCTGTACTCAAGGCAACAGCTGATCTTCTTCATTGTTTCTGTAAGATCCATCAGGATCAAACGTCCTCTCAGAGACGCACCAATCCACTCAGAGATTGGATTTCTCCCATGTGATCCACCCGGATCAACGTCCACGCAAAGACGCACCAATCTACACGGGGATTGGATTTCTTCATGTCATACACTCTTATCAAACGATTTCAAATACAATTATTGTCCACTATCAAGGAAATTCCAACCCTATTCTCAGTTCATCTCAGTTTACACTTTCTAACTCTGTACTCATAGCAACAGCTGATCGTGTTCATGGAGTCATGGCTAGAGCTTACCACGCTCTTAAAAACCAATCTTTTATCAAAACCAGAAAATTTCCAACATTAATCTTTTCATTGCTCCATCTAAAATTTGCTTCTATAGGATCCACCTGGATCAAACGTTCTCTCAGAAACGCACCAATCCGCTTAGAGATTGGATTTCTTCCATCTGATCCATCCAGATCTCACAAATGCACCAACCCGCTAGGAGATTTGATTTCTTTATATAATCCACTTTTATCAAACTTATTCACATTATAATGAATTTGACCTTCCGAACAACTTTGTAGAAGATAACAACTTCCTATCTCTCACAGATCGTTTATTACATGTATACTAGCGCCATCAAGCGCCTGGAAAATGTTATAATTATCGCTGTGACTGTAGTG